>NW_016107356.1:9870947-9973476 GCF_001604975.1 Cebus imitator
TTTTTTTTTTTTTTTTTGAGACAGAGCATCACCCTGTCACCTAGGCTGGAATACAATTACATGATCTCAGCTCACTGCAACCTCTGCCTCCTGGGTTCCAAGGATTCTCCTTCTCAACCTCCTGAGTGGCTGGGATTACAGGCACCTACCACCATGCCCAGCTAATTTTTGTATTTTTAGTAGAGACGAGGTTTCACCAAATGTCATCTACTCTTATTCATTCATTCATCTACCTATTTATTTATTGTCAAATACTTATTGAACATCAAATGTATACTAGGCACTAGGATAGGTACAGGGGTAGAATAAAGGATAATAACTTGCATTAGGTAGAGTGCTCCAGAAACATAACTTGAGATATGAATTTATATGCAATGATTTATAAAAGCATTACCAGCAGAAATCAGAAAAAGGATGGAAGAGGAAAGGTTGGAAAACTTCAGACTTTGTTCTGTCTTAAGGCCAGGGAGCTGGGTTTGCACATACTTGGTAGTTGTTAGTCAGCCTAAGTGGTATGGTAATGCCATCTATTGCAATGTGGATTCAGGAAGAGGCAATCCAGGAGCAGTGGGGTCATATGTAGTGATGAGTGTTGCTTACGTTGAGTTTGAGCTTTACATGGGATGGCCGAGTGGAGGTATCTTGAGGCTGTTGGATATGAACTGGAAGCTCAGAGAAGTTCAGGCTGAAGATTTACATTTAGGAATCACCAAAACATGGATGGTAACTAAAGCTGTGATTGAAGACGAGATGCTAACGTTGCCCAGGGTGAGAAATGCACAGGACTGAGGGTGGAACTCCGGGAACAAAAACATTTGAAGGTACTTTGGAGAAAGAGGACCTTGCTAATAAAATTAAGAAGAATGAGCCCAAAGATAAAAGAACCAGCAACTGGAAAGACAATTTCTCCAGTGCCGTAGAAGAGGCTACCCAAGATGACAGTTGCCAAGAAGCCTTGGGATCCTGCACAAGGCGGTCACCTGTGGCACAGATGATAGCGGCTTCAGGGGAGGGGGGAGACTGGGAAAAACAGGTGCTGAGGAAATGGGACCGTTGGATACCTTTCTTCAGGATGCTGCACTACAAAGGAAGTTGCTGTGGTTTGAATATTTTTCCCTCCAAAAGTCAAGTTGCAACTTTATTACCAATGTGGAAGTGTTGAGATAGGGGCCATTTAAGAGATGATTAGGTCATGAGGGTTCATGAATTAATGGTTTAATGAGTTAATGGATTAATGGGAGTCCAACTGGTGGCTTAAAAGAAGAGGAAGAAATGCTGGGAGAGGTGGCTCATGCTTGTTATCCCAGCACTTTGGGAGGCTGAAGCGGGTGGATCACTTGAGGCTGTGAGTTCGAGACCAGCCTGGCTAACATGGCGAAACCCCATCTCTACTAAAAATACAAAAATTAGCTGGGCATGATGGCGGGTGCCTGCAATCCCACCTACTTGGAAGACTGAGGCAGGAGAATCACTTGAACCTGGGAGATGGAGGTTGCAGTGAGCTGAGATCGTGCCATTGCACTCCAGCCTGGGTGACAAGAGCGAGACTCCATTTCAAAGAAAAAAAAATCTGAGGTGATGCTCTGTTCTACCTCAAGACCCTTCAGAGAGTCCCCACCAGCAACAAGGCTCTCGATATGGCCTCTTGATCTTGGACTTCTCAGACTCTATAACTGTGAAAAATAAATTCCTTTTCTTCATAAACCAGTTTTAGATATTCTGTTATGAGCAACAGAAAATAAACTAAGACAGAAGGGGAGACATAGGACAGTGTCTACAGTGAGTGCAGGGAAAGTAGGAGACGTTTTTTATTGATGGGGGAGACTTGAATGTCTTCACACATGGTTATGAGACGGGATCCAAGCAGAGAAGGGAGGGTGAGAATTTTGTAAAGTTGGGAGTGGCTGGGATCCAGAGTATGGTTGGAGAGAGGAGTTATGGATGGGAAGAAGCAGGATCAGGAAGGAGGTGGCTTTGAGGAGTTTGGTGGTGGAGGCAGAATAGGGAAGATACACCACAGCATTTGATGTCAGGCATGTCTGTCTGCTGAGATTGAGGGAAGATGGGCTGGGCATTTGGGAAGGTCACTAAGGGTTTGCTTGGGTTCAAATGTGCTGGCTCCCCAGGAGCCTCAGCTGGTTCAGCTGTGGTCACCTGGTTCATGTTTCCAAGGATGAGACATGTGAGGTACCTACTGCCTAGTATACTATGGCAGGAGCAGGGCATGGGGAGAGGGAGGGACTGGGTCCACACCCCGCACAGAGAGACCCTCAGACTTTTTACCAACGACAGCAACAACAGAAAGCAGTTTTCGGCTGACTCTCACGCAGGAGCTACCAGCACGAATTTAGAAATCTATTCAAGAGGATGTTCAGGCAGAGCTTTGCCTAAAGAGAGGTTTTTATTTATAGGGACCTGATGGATTAAAGATTTAAACATGAGGCCTAACATCATAAAAACTCTAGAAGAAAACTTAGGCAATACCATTCAGGACATAGGCAAGGACTTCATGACTAAAACACCAAAATCAATGGCAACAAAAGGCAAAATAGACAAGTGAGATCCAATTAAACTTAAGAGCTTCTGCACAGCAAAAGAAACTATCAATAGAGTGAGACGGCAACCAACAGAATGGGCAAAAAATTTTTGCAATCTACCCATCAGACAAAGGACTAATATCCAGAATTTATGGAGAACTTAAACAAATTTACAAGAAGAAAACAAACAACCCCATCAAAAAGTGGGCAAAGGATATAAACAGACACTTTTCAAAAGAAAACATTTATGCAGCCAACAAATATATGAGAAAAAAGCTCATCATCACTGGTCATTAGAGAAATGCAAATCAAAACCACGTTGAGATACCATCTTATGCCAGTTAGAATGGCAATCATTAAAAAATCAGGAGGCAACAGATGCTGAGAAATAGGAACACTTTTACACTGTTGGTGGGAGTGCAAATTAATTCAACCATTGTGGAAGACAGTGTGGCGATTCCTCAAGGATCTAGAAATAGAAATACCGTTTGACCTAGCAATCCCATGACTGGGTATATACCCAAAGGATTATAAATTGTTCTATTATAAAGACACATGCACACGTATATTTACTGCGGCACTGTTCACAATAGCAAAGACTTGGAACCAACCCAAATGCCCATCAATGATAGACTGGGTAAAGAAAATGTGGCACATACACATCATGGAATACTATGAAGCCATAAAAAGGATGAGCTCATGTCCTTTGCAGGGACATGGATGAAGCTGGAAACCATCATTCTCAGCAAACTGACACATGAACAGAAAACCAAGCACCACAAGTTCTTACTCATAAGTGGGTGTTGAACAATGAGAACACATGGACACAGGAAGGGGAACATTACACACCGAGGTCTGGGGGGTGGGGGACTAGGGTAGGAATAGCAGGGGGTGGGGGGATTGGGGAGGGATAGCATTAGGAGACATACCTAATGTAGGTGACAGGGCGATGGATGCAGCAAACCACCACCATGGCACGTAAATACCTGTGTAACAAACCTGCACGATCTGCACGTGTACCCCAAAACTTAAAGTATAATAAATAAATAAATAAATGAAGGACCTGAGGAAAGTCCATCTTCTCAACAGCAGCATGTGAGAGTTTGTGCCACACGTGTGAAGCCTCCAGTATCTGAAACCTGCAAATAATCAGGTTGGTCTTTTAACTTCCTTTTCCCTCTAGGATAAAAAGCAAACACAACAATAATTAGGTGAGTTTAGGCATTTATTAAAAGGATGAAAGTCTGCCTTATACACTGAGATCATAGACATGGAGAATCTCCCTTTTTACATTCCACGACACATCTGTACATTTGGAAAAGTCACTTTTTCCAATTTTTTCATTTTTCTTTCTTTTTGATAGTGACATTCATGTCACATCCTTTTAAAATATTTACCAAGTCACCAGTTTGGGTGGATAACTGTGCAGGGTGCTAGGAGTACAAAAAAATAAATGAAAGGCAGCCCCTCAACTCCCCCACCATACACTTTTAAGGAGCTCAAATATTTGCCCAGGGAGGTTGGTGCTGGGAAAGTCATCTCCTTGTTGGGCCAGCAGGGTCTTTGAGACCTCCTGGTCCACTCAGGTCTGTTTACGGATGTCCAACCATAGGGCCTTTCTTGAGACCTCCTGGTGAGTTATCGAGGAGTTGGTGCTTGGCCTAAGCCTCTCAGTGCCATGTTCTTCCTATTTATTAGGTCATGTGCCTTGCTCACCTCAAATTTTCCTGTGATCCCAGGTCATCGAATAAGCCCAATTTTCACATGCTGCAGAATGGATGTGCGAGGCAGGTGCACAGACACATAGAAGAATGGACCTTGACCAAGATGGACACCAGAAGCTTTTCCAGTTACTTCCACAGCAACAAGAATGCCCCTTTCCAGGTGCAACTCCCTTTGGAAGCATCTTAATTATTCTTGGCTCCATGCGAAGAACTCCCAGTCCTCTTCCTGGAAACGTTAGCACCTTGGTGTTGAGGGTTAACTTTTGCTACAGAAGTGGACAGAATGCCATCTGCTAGTTTGAGGATGACGAAAGGCCTTTCAAAGAGAATCAGCTGGAGAAGATAAGTAGAAGTTTCAACGAGACAGGAATGTTCTCTCATCACATGACTAAACAGAGGAATAGACACAGGATTGGGCTGATACTAGATTGAAGTAAAATCAGCTCCAGCGGCTGCATCTTTCTCTGGCTGTTGCTTTACTTGGCAACGTGCAGGGTGCATCTCTTTGAACTGTCATCAGTCACCTTCCTGGATTGTGACAGAACCAACTCTCACTCTGGATGGGGAAACAGATGTGGAGGGGTTGTTGGCACGCTGCAGGGGTGTAGTGGATTTGTGTCTTACCAAGTGTGAGCAGTGGTTGTGTAGAGGACTACGCTTCCACTCAGGGTGAGGGGCCTGGTTTTCTGTACCTGGATGTCGAATCAGGACACCACACTATCATTGTACCATCTAGGAAGTTACGCCTTTGTAAAACACTTATACTTTCAGCTCTAGAAACAGGAAGCATCTTTTAAATAGCCTGCTAAAACTTTTCTTCCTAGATTTGCAAGAGGACGTCCCTTCTATTTAGTGAGGTGCTCACCCTTAGGGAAACCTCAGAGGATGAAAGATTGAGGCAAACATTGAATTAATTGCTTGAGAGTAAAACCCTTGCATTCACACACAGCATGATTGGGAATGCCATTGTTCCTTTGGCTGTGACACCCTCTGATGCCCAGGTGGGCATGGTGACCCACCTAGGTTGCAGTGTGGTTCAGGACCGCTGTCCCCAAGGACTCTTGGAGCACCCCTTGCCCTTGCTGCCACCACACCTATGAATGTACATGGCAGGTATTTTCTTCTCCATGGAAAGATGATCTCCTAGAAGCAGAGTGCAGTGCTCTCTGGGAGATCCAGTGCTGAAGATGATAAACATTATCTTTTCTTCTTACAGTAGGGTTGAAGTTTCTGGGACACAAAGGGCTTTCTGGCTTTGTCAAGCTACTCTTGAGAGATGAAACAGGCTCCCCTTGCCAAGTGCTCAAAGTCACTTTTCCCACGTTTTCCATTTTTCTTTTTGATAGTGAGAGATTGAAAAGAGAGAGAAAGAAAAGAAATACCATTCCCACCAAATTGCAAAAAGTTTGTGAGTCTAAGCTGTGACTTGTCCCTCTGGGGAGTTGGGGAGGGAGCTGGTGCTGCCCGTGTCTGTTTTGTGCTTGTTAAGGATTGCAGAAAACCTGGCATTTTTCTTTCTTGTGAGTTACCAAGTCAGCCTGTCTCAGTTTCATAGATGCCAGCAGAAGGCACGAGACTCTTGGGTCAGAGATTGAGGATATTATTACTCAAGGTACAGCAATGAGTGTGAGAGCCGTATTCCCACCAGCTCCACACCCTGGCAGGGCTTGTGGGGTGCTGCAGAGCAGTCCAGGTAGATGCTGTGCATGCAGTGGGCTTGTGTAGTAGCTGAGGAGCTCTAAGCTTAGGAAACTCCAAACTGTTTTTTTTTTCCCTGTCAACAAATACGTACAAGATGCCTATTGTGTGCCAGGGACTTTTCTAAAAACAAGTAAACAAAACAAAGAATTCTGTTCTCATGAAGCTGACATTCTAGAGGAAAGACAGATAATGAAGAATAACCATTAATCAATTCTAGAGTAAGCTAGTTGATAAAGGTATGGACAAGAGCTAAAGCAGATATGGGGGGCAGGATTCCTGCGGGAGTTGTGGCATTAAATAGGATGCTCACGGAGGCCCTCATTGAAAAGATGAACTTGGACTGAAGATGAAAGAGCTGAAGGAGGCTGCCCCAGACCATCCAGATTCTAGTCAGAGATCAGCAAGGCCATGGCTGCTGATTGGCTGTGTCTAATGCCTACGAAACTTTGGAAGGGGACTGCTGGTACACTTGCCCAAATTTTGCCTCAGATAGAGACATTATTTTTATTGTCTAGGTCAGCCAACAAATATACCTTCTGCCCAAGAAGGAGACACTATCTCTATCTTCCAAGGCTATCTGCTATGCAAGCATTCTTGAAAAAACAGTACAGAACAGAAGCCATCAAGGGCTCTGCTTGGGAGACATGCACAAATGCAAGGGACCCACAGGGTACGGCTCCCAACAGGTCCACCCACTTCCATGATTGGTGGCACTCGGGTGACCCAAGTTAGCATCAGGCCCATCCAGTCTGCAGCCCCTGCTTGCTGGGGTTGGAGGGAGGGACTCGGTGAGGATCCTGTCCACAGTTGCCACCTGACCCTGCTGTAGCTCTGGCTTGTCAGTGCCACATACTCTTTAGGCTACTCAATGACCCTGCCATCATGAGTCTTCCCCTCAAGCGAACAAATATCTCACAGCAAACAGACACAGCTTTTGTGCAGGCCTGAAGATTCCTTCATGGCTTAAACTCTCATTAGGGATTACAACAGCTTGGTTTCCAAGATCTGCAGAAAATCTTTCCTTCACTCTAGCCACACTCTGCTGCCTCTGATGGAGGCACCCACCCAACATGGGCCTTGGGTGCCCTGGATATTAAACTGAGGATATTTTAGTTTTTCCAGGTGCTCTTAAGAGAGCTGACATACTCTCTAAGCCACATTCTTGGGAAAGTTGAAAGAGGGGCCAGTCGTGGTGGCTCACGCCTGTAATCCCAGCACTTTGGGAGGCTGAGGCGGGTAGATCACCTGAGGTCAGCAGTTCGAGACCAGCCTGGCCAACATGGTGAAACCCCATCTTTACCAAAAGTACAAAAATTAGCTGGGCATGGTGGTGCACACCTGTAATCCCAGCTACTTGGAAGGCTGAGCGGGAGAATAACTTGAACTTGAGAGGCGGAAGTTGCAGTGAGCCGAGATCATGCCACTGCCCTCCAGCCTGGACAACAACAGTGAAACTCTGTCTCAAAAAAAAAAAAAGAAAAGAAAAGAAAAGAAAAGAAAGTTGAAAGAGGACTTTTATGGATACTTTTATGGACATACTATTAGGTTCTTTTGAACCTTTGGTGGGTAGGTGGCCTATAACACACTAGTCCTTTGGTTCCCAGTCTTATGCCAGCTCCAGAAGGCTGGGTGTTATTGCTAGAAATTGATTCATAGAGTTCCAGAGCTTCTCTAGAAGGCCTCAACCATGTCCTTAAAAATAGCATAAAACTTTTGGCATTTGAGTGATTCAGGGATCATGATACCAGGCCAGAGGGACCTTAACTGAGTGGTGATCTCCTGCTTGTTTAAAGAACAACTTAAGAAGCAGTGTGTTTTCGGTGTCTTAAGATAGTATCAAGGGTCTCTGCAGCAAGGGCCCAGAGACGATGGGTGGAATAAAAGCTTACCTGGTCCAGCTGGTGACCAGCTTCATGTTACGGCACTGTCCATCTTTTCCCATCTCAACTTTTCCACCGTCTTCTCTTCATGGGTAGACGTGGTGGACATGGATGCAAGACAGCAGTCATCAGGCAGTTGTGAATGACATGGAAACATCAGGCTCCCGGAGACGTGCTGAGTGCTGAGTGCTGCGTGGCTTACTGGCTGTGTATTAAAAGAAGGCCTTGCTCAGTTCAGGAGGGTGGGCATTTTTCAGGTTGCCAGCCAGATGGATGCTGAGGAAGAAACCCAGTCCACTGACCCAGTAGCTATTGTCCAGGTACCCTATAGATATTGACCAGAGGATAGAGAATTTATTTGAGTTTCATCGTTTTAACATAGAATAATCTGTGTGCAGACTTGGGCTAATACGATTATTTCCACAAAACAAATCAGACAGGTAGAGGTCCAGAGGATAATTATTATTACTGTCAATAACAGTCTTTTTAGTACACATTACTGTAATAGACCCCTATCTGAGAGGGAAGGAGGTGATCTTTTGAGACAATTGTATGTTAAACTAATTTTAATGAATATTTTTAAGGCAGGAGTCTTTGAAAGCAATCCATTCTAGAAGCAGACATAATGTAGAATTTTTTTTTTTATTTTTGTACAGCTTGAGAGAAAAATGTTAAAAAGATAAACTTCTAAGTTTGGGGAATATAGAAGTTTTAGGTTGATGAAAGATAGACTTTTAATTGTTTTCCCCCAGAAAGTAGCATTTCATTTCTTTTGCATAAGAAAAAAAAACCATCTGTGAGTATATAAATAGTACACATCAACACGGATTAAATCCTGAAACCATGAATGTACATCTCACATTCATGGAGCCATCTAACACTAGTGCCAGCAGGTGGTCTTGACATGGTCCTGGACCCATTCTGTGTCACTGAATCTAAGCAGGCAAATGGGCCTGCCTGGAAAATAAATAGAAGGAAGAAAGGATGGGGAAGAAGGAGGGTAGGAGGGAGAGAAAGAAAGACATTTCTGAATACTTTCCCAAGATGGTAATAACTGGCACCAGTCTATGTTGGTGGCCTTAATGGAAGCCTGTAGAGAATCTTCGGCCTGGGAGACTGAGCAGCTATGAAGGTTTGATCAGGATTTCTGGTTAATGACACATCCCTGACATGAAGACCTGGTTATCTTTCCCTTTGATGGAAGTGAGCCTGGAATGGAGGCTGGAGCCAGGGGAGGATTACATACTCTTTCAAAAGCACACCGTGTGAAGGTTATGGGATAGAGAATGCAGTTCAGACTATTTATGAGTAAATTCTTTCTTAGGATGAGCCACATGGGAGATAAGCTGAAAGGAAACTAAAAACTTAGATTTTAGAGGAACATTACTTTCCTCTGGTTACAGAGTAGTGCACTGGTGGCAATGTATATTGAGATGGTCTATCGCAAATTTGGATGCCAAGCATGGTGGAGATAGGAAAAGTCATGAGGGTAGGATGCACCATCTTGCTCCTTCTCACGCACGCTGGGGCTGCCTGTCAGGCTCCAGAGCAGGGTTTGGCAAACGTTTCCTGTAATGGGCCAGGAAATAAATATTTCAGGTTTCATGGGCTATGCCATGTCTATTGCAACTATTCAGCTCTACCATTGTGCCATGAAAGTAGCCATAGACAATAGCAAATAGTGTATATGGCCTTGTTTCAATAAAACTTTATTTAAAAAAACAGCAGGAGGCTGGATTTGGCCCATAGGCCACAGGCAGTTGAACCCTTGCTGTGGGCAGGGGGCTTCGAATACTTGGACCGCCCTGGTTGCGGTGGAGGCCCGTCTGCATTTTGTCTTCTCCAGCTTGAGAGCAGGAGCTGCACCTTCTTTGTGCTTCCCGGAGATTCCTGAGGAGTTCAGGGTGTTAGTATTGACTCTGGTTTATTGACCTGGGCTCTGGGTTCAGGCCTGGTATTCCAAACAGAAGTACCAGTTGCAGGACTAGGCCATTGGTAGAAGAAGACGAGAGAAGTAGACATGGAAATAAAGGCAGACAACCTTTTCTTTTTTATTTCGCTTAGACAAAATGCAAAGAGTGTCTCATTAAATTAAAAAAGAAACAAAAAAGAAAACCAAATTGATTCCCCCCACCCCTTCACTGACGGCACTCATCCTAATTAACAACAAAAGAAGACCAAATTGAGAACCCAGTTTCTAATGGGAAAGAAAGGTGTGCAAAGGTGACTGAGGTTTTCCCCTGCCCACAAATCGGTGTTCCTTTTAAATTCACAAATAGGCTAATTTCCCCCCACCCTGTTTTCTTTCTTGCCTCTTGTGTGATAGAACTTCCAGTCAGAAGGTTTAATTAATCCCCCCATGCACTTTTGTAGAAAATCAGTAAAAATGCAGTAGCCTGTGAAGATCATAAAACTGGACTTCTTTCCCAAAAAATCAGATGCCCAGGCGGATGGAGCTCACACTCAGACAGAAAAAAAGCAGGAGAGTCTTTGCACTGTCTGTGGTTTCAGTATTTTCTCTTTTTTTTTTTTAATATATTTTGGCAATTTTCTTTAATTATAAATATTGGAATTCCGTAAAAAAAAGGTAGCTTTGATTGAATTGTTTGAATTGTATTTACAACCGCGGTCCAGTCATGCTGTCTGTTATACCAGGGTGTAAGATTTTGCGTAAGGATTGTTTCCTTTCAAATGGCCCCGGGAGTCGAGCAGTGATTCTTGGGAGCTGCTCATTTTAGCTGCCTGTCCCAGCTCTGCCCCCTCCCGCTGAGGTAATGTGGCCACGGCCCCCGCCTGCCACGACTGTCCTTCTCTCGTGGAGGAGGCGGAGGAGGCGGCTTCCATCGGGATGGGCTCCAGGACCGTGGGGCGCTTCAGGGTCCGGCTTTTCTGAGGTTCCAAGCACGCTTGTCCTAAGCTCAGGTCCCTGCTGGTGCCTGGACCACCTCGGTTTAACAAAAAGTCCATTCTAAGGTATGGAGGCAAATGTATGAGGTCACCTAGAAAGAAAGAAAGGGCAGTTAGTGGGTGTCTTCATTTGGTAAACGGGCAGAATGCCCGTGGGAGGCCACGTGGGGTTTAGAGATGAGAATGCCGCTGCACTTGGGCTCCTTTCTCAAGATACTCCATCAGTGCTCACCACAAAGACAGGTGGAATCATCCTCATACCTCTTCGCTGGGCACGGGAAGAGCTTATTTTCCTACAGTACGTTAACTTACTTGTACATAAATGGAGGAAGGGAGGTAACAGAATCCTTCAAAACATCATTGAAAGAAAAACATACATCAAAGGCAACAGTGTCCACTGGGGATGAACTGTGATGGACCAAATACCACATGTGATTGGAAGTACAGGGAAAGCACAAGGTTTGGGGAGAGAGCCAGGGACACTAAGGGAAGAAGGATGGACAGCTGCCTCTCGTCCTGGCAAGTCTATAAAACCTTGTGAGCTTGGCTAGCCACTTAGTTATGGGTCTCTATGATGGCTTTTCATGGAAGTGCCACAGCTTATGGCCTTACCAGGCCCTGCCTACCTGCTAACCTTTTCCATGTGGCTCTTCTGTTTCAGCCGTGCTCTGTATAGAGATGACAACAGCTTAGACCAGAGTACTAGTGTTTCTACTCCCTTCTCAAGGTCATTCTGTCTTCTGTGGTGCCGTGGAAACATAACCTCAGGTCTCCTTCAAGAGCACATGCTGGCCGGGTGTGGTGGCTCATGCCTGTAATGCCAGCACTTTGGGAGGCCGAGGTGGGAGGATCACCTGAGGTCAAGAGTTCAAGAACAGCCAGGCCAACATGGTGAAACCCTGTCTCTACTAAAAACAAAAAATAGCCAGGTGTGGTGGTGGGCGCCTGTAGTCTCAGCTACTGGGGAGGGTGAGGGAAAAGAGTTGCTTGAACCCGGGATGCAGAGATTGTAGCGAGCCCAGATTATGCCACTGCACTCCAACCTGGGTGACAGAGCAAGACTCAAAAAAAAACCAAAAAACAAAAACAAACAAACAAAACAAAAACAAAAACAAAAACAAAAACAAAAAACCAAACCACACCAAACCAAAAAATCCAAGAGCATCTGCCGCAAGGAGGTACCTTTTCTCTGAGATGCTGTGAGCCAGTGACGTGCATGGCAGGGTTTTCCTCATGGCCCTCCCTGCCCAGTACAGGATCCCCCTAACAGGGATCCTTTGTTCAGGGATGCCCCATCGGCCTCACTGCAGCCTTCTCAGAGGTGCACTGCAGCCTGAGGTGCCTCTGACCCAATCCCTCCTTCCCCTTCTCCTTTCACAGGTGTCAGAACTCTGTTATGGTCCCCAGACTCTCCCCACCACCTCCTGCTTTCTCTTGCTTCCTTCTTCACAAGAATTTCCCCAATAAATTCCTTGCATGTCTAATCTGTCTTGATAGGCACTTCTCAGAAAACCTGAACTGACACAGCTTCTTTCACCATCAACTACTGAAAGGTCAACTCTGACCTCTCATTGCCAAATTCTCTGGTTTCCCCTTGGTCCCTTTCTACCTGCATTACAATGACATTTGATGCTGTGGCCCTCTCAGCTGCCATGGCACTGTGGTCTTCCAGATCTCTTCCTACACCTCTGGACACCCCTTCTCACTTTCCTTGACTGGATCCTTTTCTCTGTCTTTCCTCTAAATACTGTGTTCCCAGTGGCCTGCTCTCAGTCCTCTCTTGAAAGGTTTGGCTGCTTTCCTCATCTCTTTATAAGGAGCTTTCCCATCTATCTTTTCCATTTTGCTTTCTCCTGAGCCCTAGATGTGAATTTCAGGTGCTTTACTAGGCATTTCCACACAAATGTCCATCTGGAATTCTGAATGCCAAGTCTACCAATTCAGTTCATGAAGGCCAACCCCATCCCCTCCCAATCCCAAATGCTGCTTCTCTCCTTTGTGCTCCATCTTGTGTAATGCTATCACCATCTCTCCATCCTTGAAACCTCAGAGGCTTCACTGACACCTTTCTCTCCAGGCTAATTCTACTTGCAAAATATCTGTTGACTCCTTTCTTATTTTATTTTTTTAAAGAGAGATAGAATCTTGCTCTGTTGCCCAGGCTGGAGTGCAATGATGCATTCATGGCTCACTGTAGCCTCAAAATCCTGGGCTCAAGCAATCCTCCTACCTCAGCCTCCAGAGTAGCTAGGGCTGCAGACACACACCACCATGCCTGGCTAATTATTATTATTTAAAAAATGTTTTGGAGAGACAGGGTCTTGTTTGGTTGCCGAGGTTGGTCTCAAAGTCTTGGCCTCAAGCGATGCTGCTGCCTCAGCTTCTCAAAGCTCTGGGATTACAGGCATTACACCTGGCCTTGACTCCTTCTCATTCCCATCTTCAGGTCCCTGTTTTGAGGCTTTAATACATCCCATTATCACCTTGCAGTGCATGAGCACAGTTAGGGCTCAGCCACCAGGTCCACTTTGCAACCAACACTGCATGGCTTGAGCTGGACTGACCCTGGCTCTGAGTCTCAGCTGTTTTGGTATAGGCAGTGTGCATTCTCCAGCCCACTGCTTCCCACTTTTCTCTCTTTGAGGTATACGCAGACAAGGGGCATTTGTGCAGAACACTGGGATGAGGCCAAGAAGCTGTTTCTGGCCAGCTTGAGTTCTGAGGGACTCACTGTCTTGCACGCCTATAACCCATGACATACCAGGTGCAAAACTCTGGCTAGAGAATGGGTTGGTGGTATGTGGTCCTGGAGCAAGTACCCAGGGAAGAGGATGTGCAGGGAGAAAGATATGATGATGATCTCAGCTCAGGAGCAGCTGGAGGATGTAAGAGAGGGAAGTAAATTGTGAGATACAAACGGGGCCCAAGGAAGGCAGCTTCAGAGTCAATGACAAGTGGGAGTGGTGAGAGAGGAGAAGGGCTTAGGGGTGACTCCTTCCCAGGCTCTCATCTTGGGAAACCACAGGGATGGTGAAACCACTAACTGTGAAAGGGTGTATAGGGAAAAGATCATACTTTGGTGACAAAAGATGAAGGGTTTAGTTTCAGACCTGTTGGGTTTGATGCCGCTGGGGACATTCAAGACAAGACGTCTAGTAGGTATGTTTATCATAGAAACGTAGCTCTAGGATGGCTCACTGATCACTTTCTGAATCTAAAGTAACCGAACATTCCCGTTTCTTTTGCTTCAGAGTATTCCCTGCTTTCCTTATTTTACTGTATGCTAACAGTAGTAAATTGAACCTTCCTCATACAGCTCCTTTGGGCCCGTGGGCTCCGAAGGGGCAGGCTAAGGGGATCTGAGACCACCTGAACCAAACAAGGGTTGCCGTTAGCCAGCTGCATACTCGCAGGACAATGGAAGTGACGCGTGTTTAGACAGTGTTTAAAGCCTGAACGTTAGGAAATGCCATCAAGTTTACCCACGGAAAAAGAATAACCAGCATAACAGAACAAAAGGACTACTCAAGGGCTTAAGGGAACTGGCCTGTAATCTGAGCACTTTGGGAGGCCGAGGTGGGCGGATCACCTGAGTCAGGAGTTTGAGACCAGCCAGGCCAACATGGCAAAACCCAGTCTCTACAAAAATTAGCTGGATGTGGTGGTGTGTGCCTGTAATCCTAGCTACTTGGGATGCCGAGGCAGGAGAATCTCTTGAACCTGGGAGTTGGAGGTTGCTGCACCACTGCCCTCCAGTCTGGGAAACAAGAGTGAAACTCCATCTCAAAAACAAAATAAAATAAAAAACAGCATAAGAGAACTGAAAATAAATATGACCAAGACAAGCCCTAAAAATGCATTTTACACGATTTAAATGAGCATACAAATTTTCAAAATGCTATTATCCTTCTTGAAATTTCTTTTTTCCCCAAACAACAGGAGCAATGACCTTATCCTTGGAAAATCTACCAAATGATTTCCTTGTCCTTATGTTATTACATTATTGTACCACTTGGTATTTATGATTCAAAATTCTATTTAGCTTTTTCAGGATGTCTTTATTCTATTAAGTGATGATGAGTAATTATATGATTTCATTGGGAATGGCAGCATGTAATTCACTAAATGACCCCAGCGACACTGGACTGGGCTCACTGAAATTAAAGGCATTATAATTCAACATTGGCTTCCCATCATCAGCTGGATCCAAGGGAAACCCAGTAGTAGATACCTAGACAGTAAATGAGCCAAACATTCTTATAGGAAGAAATTACATAATTTGGCAATCTTGTAAAAAGGGTTTTGGTAACTTGATGCATCTGAACTTTGGCTTAGAAAAATATAATGGCATGGGGCCTACCTATTATAGACACTAACGTGGAAGGTTCAGGAATGTCTTGCCATACAGGATAGCTTTGTTCCTGAAAGATGGAACACATGGACACAGGGAGGGGAGCACTACACACTGGGGTCAGTTGGGGGGAAATAGGGGAGGGATGGTGGGGGGTGGGGAGCTGGGGAGAGGTAGCAGGGGGAGAAATGCCAGATGTAGGTAATGGGGAGGAAGGCAGCAAATCACACTGCCACGTGTGTACCTATGCAACAATTTTGCATGTTCTTCACATGTACCCCCAAACCTAAAATGCAATAAAATAAATAAATGGGAAAAAAATTTTATGAAACCTGATGGCACTGAAAATTACTTATGTTTGTTTATGGTGGTTAATACATTCTTCAGTCTTCTCTAACCAGGGGTTATTTGCAAAAAAAAAAAGAAAAATGTGATGAAAGCATTAACAGAGCTGTCATGAAGAAATAAATCGAAAAATTCTTTTGTAATGTGAACATCGTTTTGTATGTGAATCAATACACCTTAATTGACCAGTCTTGCAATTTATAGTTTTATAAATTCAACCTCCTGAAAGTGATTGTCTTTATTCCTAAGAATCTGATAAACAAATTATGTTAATTTTTCTTTATTCATTTATACAACTAATATCATTTTTATCATGTTGTTTGTATATTTGAGGAAATGCAACAGACATTTACCTCCAGGGTTCTTTAAAAATATAGGTCAAGAATGCCTCATGCAGTTTCTGAGACCCAACTCAATCATGAACACTTGACATATTTGTGATGTGTTGCACAGATTTGGGGATAAATCTATTCTAGTGACTCCCCATTGAATACACAGGGCTTATTAAACCCCTACAAAGTAATAGCATCGTGGTCCCTGCTGGATTACAGAAAGCTCAGGTCTTAGATTGGAAGGAAGAAACGTGTTTGAAATCAAAAGATAGGACTCATAATATCTGCATCCTGCCTGCAGAGGCTCCCACTTCAGATGTAGTGATCAAGAGGGTCCAGTCGCTGAAATGGACAGGTGAGAAATAAAAATCTCTCATAACGGAAACAGCTCAGCACTACATCTTTACATGCAATGCCTGCTTGTGTTTGTTTGTGGCAGGTCTGACAAGCATCTCTGAATATCCAATACCTCTGATTGATCCAGTTCTTCAGGCAAAGCTCTATGACGTTGTGTGATTCTCTAATTAGCTCCTTTCAACAATATGTATTTTCTGATTAGCTCCCAAAGTAGCCCTTTCAACTGTATGCATGCTGCAAATGAGTTCTCTCAATAATTCATGCACTTACAGAGAAGACAGCACCAGAGTAGTCGGCGGTAAGCTCTGTTATTACAGGCACTTATGTCCACTAAAATCCCAGCCCATGTGCTCATCAACAAACCCTCTGAAAACCTGGATTCTCTAATTGTCCTCCTGTGTGCTTCAGATGCCTACACATACCAAGACAATTCAAGCAGTTATTGATCCAGAACGAGAGATGTGATGTGGGACACTGTGGTGACCATGGAGACACTGGCACAGCATCCCCTGCCCCCAGCACCCTGCCCACCGTCTGCCTGTGTCACATGGGAGAAACTAGCCCTTGGCTTTAATTGTGGTGATGAGGAGTAGGGGTCAGGATGGCATTGCCTGCATTTATTGGACCGGTTTAGATCTGGGCTCAGTTTCCTCATTCGTAAAATAGGAATAAGAGCAGAATCTAGCATAGAGGGCTGTGGTGAAGAGTACTTAGATAACACGTGTGAACACTTTCTCTGGATTAAGGAGTCTGTTTCCACAGGGAGCAGGGCCTTCTTGGATGTGTCCAGCATTCCCTAGCTGACCTTCCCCATGGATACTCAGTCAGGACCCTCTCCAGCTCTCCCATGTGTGGAAAGCAGCAGGGATCCAGGAGTCCAGGGTCTTTGAACTTTGTACATTAAACTCTAGGGTCACCATATTGGATCACCACACCATGGGTACTCACCTCCACTGGACACTCATGCCCTTGGCATCCCTGTGTATAAATCTATCATTGCCATAAACACTGGCAAAGGCAAATGCCCGGTCTTAGTACTTGTTTCCATAAAACCAGCTATGACAAAATTCACTTATATTTTGGATAATGATTTCCATACTCTATGGCATCACTTCCTCTGCTTTGCTTCCCTCTACCTTTCTCCACATTTTTCCCTCTCCCTTTCTCCCTCCTTCTTTCCTTTCCTCCTTTTTCTTTCTTTCTCTCATTCCCTCCATTCCTTCCTTTATTTTTCTTCTAATATGGTTTGGCTGTGTTCCCACTCAAATCTCATCTTGAATTATAGCTCCAGTAATTCCCATGTGTTGTGGGAGGAACCCAGTGGAAGGTAATTAATCATGGGGTGGTTTCCCCCATACTGTTCTTATGGTAGTGGATGAGTCTCACAAGATCTGATGGCTTTATAAGGGGTTTCCCCTTTCACTTGGCTTTCATTTCTCTCTTGCCTGCCACCATGTAAAGTGTGTCTTTCACCTTCCACCATGATTGTGAGGCTTCCGTAGCCACGTGGAACTGTGAGTCCATTAAATCCTTTTTTCTTTATAAATTACCCAGTCTCAGATATGTCTTTATCAGCAACATGAAAACTAACTTCCTTCCTTCCTTCCTTCCTTCCTTCCTTCCTTCCTTCCTTCCTTCCTTCCTTCCTTCCCTCACTCCCTCCTTCTTCCCTTCCTTCCTTCCCTCACTCCCTCCTTCTTCCCTTCCTTCCTTCCTTTTCTTGTTTTGTTTCCCTTGTGCTAAAACTTTCATCCATGAAGTCAAAGGCATAGAGAAGGGGTAAAACATGAGGCAAGAGAGGGACAAGGAGGTAGCTGAGTGCACTAATACAGCAAGCTGGGCATAAACATCAAAAAAAGTAAGTGTGTGTGTGTGCGTGTGTGCGTGTGTGTGTGTGTGTGTGTGTGTGAGTGGAGAGAGAGCGAAAGAGAGATATGGAAGGGAAATCTGGCCGAGCAGCATACTGAAAGGGAAGTTGAGGCATGGAGACAGAAAGGACTGGTGTTAGCAGGAGGACCCAGCTCATGGTCTGACGACAGGAGGGACTGAGCTGGAACTCATTTCAATGCCCTCCTCCTGCCCTGCTCACCTACCTGCCTGCACTACCGGTTCCTTCCCAGTGAGCTAATCCAGTTAGTGTCTCCTGCCCAACCCTAGTATGAATACAAAGGCTAACAGAGTCCTGTCTGAGTCTTTGGGACAGGGTCCTCCTGCTGACTTCCATGGACTATAATGGTACATTTGCACACCATGAACCCACTCTGCTCTGCCCTGAGGCCAATGCCCTTCCCATTAGAGATTCAAGCTGAGGGTGAGGGATGAAGCAGGTGGAGATGGCCAAGGAGAGGGTAGGGCTCTGGGAAACTGAGTTCAGGGACTGAGATGCAGGAACAGACTGGGGTCAGAGGAGGTTGAGATGAATGAGCCTGGGTGGGTGTGAGGGAGGATGGATGAGAGAGAGGGGAAGAGACAGAGAGAGAGAAATCAGAGAGATTGAAACACACACATAGAGGGTTGCAGAAGGAAAGAAATGTAGCTACACAGATCTGTAGAGAGATAAAAATTAGACACAGAGTCACAAGTAGAGAAAGGAAAAGGGGGACATGGTAACCAACTGGGACAGTGGTAAGGAGTCGTGGAGGAAGAGGGCACCAGAAAGGTGGGTGTGATGAGAATACATGTGTATTACCCACAGTGAATGGCCCTTGTGGAGCTTTAAAGATGTATGTACCATACAATGACCGCTGGCCCATCCATCACTGGGGCACCCATTTCTCATTCTTTCCTCATCAGTCTTGCCAAAGCCCAGTGCAGATCACAGGCTGCAGCCATCACTGCCTTTCTGGAGGGAGCCCAGGCAGCCGCTTTGACTCCCGCCTTGAGAATGAGATGCTTTAGGCATTATCGCCGTGTTATGCTTTATTATTTGACATCATGCTTCATTTCTCATCCTCCTGTTGCTGCCCTCTGGGGAACTTCAGTGCCATTAATGTCTCCAAAAGTTCTGATTAAATGAGTCAGCATTGATTTATCCCTCTTTCCTTAACCACTTTGCATACTAGTATCCCGAGTACCTCCTCACCTCTGGTCCTAAAACGTACAGATTCCTCTTGCAGGACCCACATCCATCAGCAGATATGCACTCAGAGCTTGTCCCCCTCCACAAAGGGTGCATTTGAACCATGGTTGGCCTGACTGTGTGAAAACTGCTGAGCTAAACCTGCCTCCTTTTAGCTGAAAATCAGGAAAACAAAACTTCCTGAACTTTCTCCATCTATTCAGACACACACAAAGTTTGAATGTATTTCAGTTCTTGGAAGAAGGATGGCAAAATCAATACTCAAACAACAGGAATGAATTGATTCAGAAAATCTATAATGGATGGGCATTCCATTAATTCATCATCAAACAATGGTTCTTGCCATCTCCCATGCACCACGCTAGGGGAAAATGTTTTTCCCTCATCAGGGGTCAAGGTTGAAGGCTGGAGACAAGGGGTCAAGATTGAAGGTTGAAGACTAGATCAGAGGCTCTGCACTAAGGGCAATTTTGCCCCTGGGGTCATGTAGCAACATTTGGAGACATTTCGGTTGTCACAGTGCGGGGGTGGGGGGTGCCACCATTGGTACCTATTGGTCAGAGGCCAGGGGTGGTGCTCAATATCCTACAATGCACAGAACAGCCCCCCACCATGAAGAATGACCTGGCTTCAAACAGTAATGGTGCTGCTGTTAAGAAACTCTGGTTTAGATAATCAGAATTCATAATGCCAAGTGATCCTTATTTCTCAATTCTACTTATAAAGCATTGAATTCAACCAGGATAAGCAATTGTACCCCTCAGCCTCAGAATACTAGTCCATAAGGAGTTACAACCTTTGTTCTTCATGGAAGAAAATAAGAGATGGTCCAATGGAACTGTAGTCAGAAGGCAAAACCCCCAAGTCTTCCTCCAATGGCACCTGCTGAGGTGGGTGCTGAGTCCAGTGGAAAGAACACTGGTTACAGAGTGCAGCGCTTGGTGTTGAAATCCTGTCTCTGCCTCTGTCTCTGCCTCCGGGTAGTTTCGTGACCCTTTTGAACCTCAGTGTTCTTGCCTTCAGTCAAATGAATGAGGCGCGATACTTTCTAAAGGCACCTTGAAGCCTAAAAGAGCCCTTCTTATGCTCTGAGCTATCTCACCTCTGAAAACTGGTTATGTATGTTTGTATTGGGAATTTATGATAGCTGTAAAACAAATGAAATGCATTTCTGGGGGCCAGATATTCCAAGGTACTTTGTGATAACCCCCTTCCTCCTCCTCTGCAATGCTTTGTTAGTCAGTGGCTGTGAACATGCAGATGCCTTCCCAGATTCACGGGAATGAACATGAATCACAGTTTTTAGGGCTTCAATCTCCTCTGGGGACACACAAAAAGGAACTGTCATCAATTTCTAACAAGGTTTGAGATCTATGCCTGGATAGAGCTGGATATTGATGCAAAAGTAAGAAACAAAGGATGCTTTCCTTGAGTTCCAGCAATTTCAATAAAAAACACAGAGATGAGACTTGCAGCAACACTACAGTTTCAAAGAGTGGGTTCCCAAAGGGGAGCACAGAGTCCTCCCATACCAGAGACAGACGAGATCTAACACTTTTTTAGTTTAATATTAATGTTGCAGCATGGTAATGAAAACTAGTAAAAGAATCTCTCTTGGTAAATGAATCTTCACTCCCAAATGGCAACCAGAAAAAACTCTAAATAAATAATGTGAGATTGATATCAGAGGCCCATGTACAGGCATTTGATTATGATTCTTGGCTTGGACTCAGAGGGCCTCATGCATTTTTAAAGAGCTCATCGATATTGTGATCCTTCTGCTTGCTGGTGTACTTTAAAAACTCCACTGAGGTATAAAAGTAGGGCTTTGACTTTGTGGAGGCTCATGATTCTTCTCAAATAAAGTCGCTCTGAATAAAAGTGGGATTGGAAAATCTTCCCTGGGCTTTAAGCAAGCACAAAACCTAGCAATGGTTTTGGTGTGCCCACTGTGGAACGATCCATGAGATTCAAAGATGGATACAGTTCCCACACAAGAGCTATGAGGACCCACATACTGGGGACCACCTGAAGCAGAACGCTGGCTAGGGGCTGCCTTTGTTCTGCCATGAAGCTGACAGAGCTGTTTCTACAACAATGTTCATCTTGAATCATCCCACAGAAAGAGCTGAGTTAGGCTGGACGTGGGAGAATTTCAGACAGAGGGAATGTATATTTATTTGTAGAGTTGTAGGAGGCCAGAAAGTTGAAGGCTGGAGACTAGGGGTCAAGGTTGGAGCTTGAGACCAGGGGTCCAGGTTGAAGGTGGGAGACTAGTGGTCAAGGTTGAAGGCTGGAGACAAGGGGTCAAGGTTGAAGGCTGGAGATCAAGGGTCAAGGTTAGAGGCTAGAGACCAGGGGTCAAGGTTAAAAGCTGGAGACCAGGGGTCAAGGTTGAAGGCTGGAGATCAGGGGTCAAGACTGAAGGCTGGAGACCAGGGGCCAATGTTGAAGGCTGGAGATTAGGGGTCAAGATTGAAGGCTGGAGACCAGGGGCCAATGTTGAAGGCTGGAGACCAGGGGTCAAGATTCAAGGCTAGAGGCCAGGTACCAGGGGTCAAGGCAAGGAAGACATGGCTGACCCCACAGAAGCATGTAGGTTTCTACCTGAGAGCAGCAGGAAGCCATAGAAGGGGATGAAATAAGAGAGGGTTGGCTGTTACTAGAGATTATGGCTCATTTCCCCTTTCTGGTTTGGGATACAGGATGCCATAGGCCTTGGTGCCAGCAGAGTATACAGGAGGCCACACTGGAAGATGATGGTCTTTGATGTCTTCTGCTTCTTCCCTTTCTGTATGCTCCCTGTGCCTTCCTGTGGCTTTAGCTTCTCATGATACCTCACTGGGCTCAGTGTGTGTGTGTGTGTGTGTGTGTGTGTGTGTGTGTGTGTGTGTGTGTGGGTATGTGTTAGTGTGTGTAGCTGGTGACTGTCTTCTATGAGCTGGACTTTGTATTATTTCCTAACCCTCTCAAGATTTTCCTGTCTCATGTCTTCAGAACCCATTGCCTGCAGCCTTTGATACACACTATTCTGATAAATGAATGAGACTGCAAGGGCTGTTAATTTAAGACACTAACACTTTTATGTCTTAGGATACTACCCAGTGTCTTTTTACTCAAGAGATATTCAATCAGTAGGGGTTCAATACATAAATGCCATATATTTGTGTTTTAACCAGGTCTGTCTGAGATGCAGTGAACATTCTGTTAGCCTGGGCATCCTTCTCTCTTGTCACCTGCAGCACTGGAATCTGGGAGCTGCCTTCTGGTCACTCAGCAGGGCCAATGTGGCCTCTATCCCCACATCACTGTTCTATCAGGTACACACCTCCCCCATCACTTTCCACCTTTTGAGGAACTGGTATAGCCCACGATTTCCCAGTGATTAGAACTGAACCCCAATAAGCTACCCAAGAAAAACAGTGAGCTGTTTAAGGGGCCCAGAAGTCAGAGAAAAGACAGAACACGCAGAATACATGTTCTGGAAAAAGAGGATACAGACACCAGCCCAGCAACTGCAGTAACTAAATGAACCAGCCAGACCACCAGACAAGGTCAGAGGTACAGAGGTGGCTTCTTGAACACAGTGGCAGGAGGCTGGGTGCAGTGTGGTGGCTGCAAAAGACCTCTTGGCCCCATGGACATGTGTGCTAAGCTTTTATTTCAGGCAATGGGTTTAGAGTTCCAAGCTTGATAACCCCTTAGAATAGGTCCTACTGTCACTTTCTGAGTCCAAGGGAGAGCTACTAAGAAGACACTGAAATTCTACCAGAGCCTTTAAGAAGCTAAAATTGCAAATACTCATCAGAGAGACCTGGTTTTCCACAGAAATCAGGATTAGCACATGGCAATATTTGGGTCTACATCGAGTGGGCATGAATAGCAGTATGTGGAGGCTTTGCTGGATGTCCCCAAGGTTCTTTCAACCTAAAATTCTATGTGTTTTAGGAGTGTTTGAAAGGTCATATATGTTTGGCAGTTCAGAGGGAATGCTTGTTCCCTGTTGTGAGCGCCAAGCTTATTCCTTTCTCCTGGCCTTTATCTTTGCTCAGCGCTCTGGACCACCAGAAGGATCTTGGAAGGGCTCTTTCCATCCCGTCATTTACATCTCATTGCCTGAGGGGCCTTTCTGGGCCATTCTTTCCAAAATACTCTCCTTCCAGGTTTTATCCCCTTCCTGGATTTGCTTCTCTGCCCAGCACTCACCATGGTCAGAAACGATACCATTTGTTTATTTGATCAGTGTCTGCCTGCCTCCCAGGAACAGAAGCTCCTTCAATGTGGATCTCTGTGGGTCTTGTCTCAGTGCATCCTCAGATCCCAAAACAGGGCCAGTCATTTAGTGGCACTCAACACATGCATGGCAAAGACAGACAGGGAAGCAGGGAGGCTGAGAGGGAGGGAGCAAGGCTTTCTCTAGAAAGGTGGAGCCCAGAGCAGTTCAGTGAGAATGTGTATATTCCTTTGTGTATCCATGCATGGGTGCATGTGCTTACATGCCCATGCATATGTGCATGTGTGTGAACACATGTGTCCATGCATGTGTGCATGCCATGCATGTGAGCTTGTGTGTGAATAAGAATATGTATGTGTGCATGCATGTGTGTTCCCATGCACACATGTCTAAGCATCAAGGAGACTTGCATTTGAAAGGAGACCCTTAGTATAATATTTATGAAAAAAATTTCAAAATTGAGTTTTAGTGATGTGCAAAACAGAGGAGTGAGATTCAAGCCCCAAGGCTTGGTGTCCCAGCTGTCTGAGCCCAGTCCTCAGGCAGTGAGGGAGATGCAGGTAAGTGAAGCTGGGCGTGGGGGTTATTTAGCTATGCAGATTGGATTGCTGGTATCCTGTTTTGATTTAAGAGACAACATGAGAGCCACACAGACTTCAGAGAGGAAAAACAGCAGGTCAAAATGGCAACTGAGAATAGGCCAGCCTTGGTCAGAGTAGTGCTGACTGTGCAGAGGTCAGCTCTTTCTTCAGTTAAGGGCTCCTCCAGGTAAGGGCTCCGGGCTTCTCTGCATGCCTGGGGCCCCGCGTCTTACTCTCTACCCTTACACCGTCAGGATAGAGTGATGCAAGATGAATGGATCCTAAAAATATCCAGTAACTGTTTTGAATTACTGGTAATACAGTGAATTTACGAGTTGGCACCAGGCAGTGGCCCTTTCCCACTGAAAAACCTCAAATGCCATCAACAGGAAGGCACTGAAACTCAGAACTTTGAGTCTGGGGCCCAGAGAGCATGGGCACAGAGATCCAGAGGATGACCCTTTCCCTACCACTAGTAGGCCAGACTCTGTCAGGGTGCACGTCTGAAGCTTGAAAGGGAATTAAGTAGCTTCATGCAATAGCTTCTCTTGATGGCATAGGATAAACATCATAAATAAGAAGAAGCAGTAATCCAAGAATGTTTGAAACTGACTTGAAATACTACCTGAAACCAAGAATGGGTACTGTAATCAAAGAATTGGAAACCACCTTGACCCAGAGGAAAACAAGAGGTTACACCTTGTAGCTGTTTCTCAGAGGAATGGAGGGTTTGGTTTGCTTTCTGTTTCAAGAGATGGGAATAGTCATCCCTTATTGAAGGAGTCAATAATTTGCTGCATTTTTAGGACTTGTACGAGCAAATTCAAAATTCAGATATCATTAAAATTATAGCTAGATTCTGCTGCCTGCTTTGTGGACAGCCATCCTCATTTCATGGGAAAGCACCCCTTTATCTGTTGAAGAGATGTCTTTTTTATTTGCTAAGGGCAAGAATGGAAAATAAGTCACTTTGTTTAAAGGCGCTGCAAGATGGAGTCGACTTAAATGTCCTTTTATGTTCGACTATAGGTTCTAGTCATTGAAATTTTTAACCAACTGGTTTCATTGTCACAACCATGATATATCCATTCATAAAATAACATTTATGAAGCACTTACTATGTGCCAGGTATGTGTATATTTTATATATACACACACACACAGCAGATTTTATATATATATATAATCTTAAAAATGATTTAATAATATTGAATATTCAATACTATTAATTCACTTAACAATATTTCTTGAATGATAACTACTTGCCTATCAGGTATCTGCTAGACCCTGAGAAGGAAGTATGAAGATAACTAACACATGTTTCCCACTTTTCTGAAGCCACAATCTGGCCAAATCCATGTAACTTGATCCCAATTTGCAGAGAACATAAAAGGTTGGGAACATAACTATTTGTACTGAAGACAGAAAAAATAAAAAGGGAAAGAGAAAAAAAGGAGCATCTGAAAAGAAAAAGATCTAATGGTGAGAAGAAAGATATCCAGAGATTTGGAAGACTGTGAACGGAAACTGACCATGACTGACATCACCTAGCATGCACCATGACACATGTATACCTATGTAACAAACCTGAATGTTCTGCACATGTACCCCAGAACTTAAAGTGTAATAAAATAAAAATAAATTCCAAGATTAAAAAAAAGAACGTACATAGGAAAAGAACGTGATTTAAGAGCACAACTCAAGGAGCTGATGTTTGTGCCACAGCCTCTAGATAGCAGAATAGTAAATTGCAACCTTGTGTTTTACGCCCAATGTTGAATGTAGTTGAATTATTAAGGCGCGATGGAAAGGCTTCCAAAGGCTGAAACACTTTCTAAAGCATATCAGATGTTCAATAATAACACAGACATCTAGGGTAGACAAAACAAAGTTTGTAGACATTCGAACTTGCATTGATTTAAAACACTATTCAAACCTATATTTATACAAGCATTTTACTCTGAATAGTACATTAAGACAATAGTAACTGATCTTCCACTGCTCTAATGGATTCAGGCAACAATGTCATGAGCAAAGGTCAAACTTTGAAAAAAAATCCAACAATATGATCAGCATGCCATCAAAAAGAAGCTTCAACCCTGTCATTATGTAAAAGTCTGCACAAATAGGGTAGTCGTTTAACCTAGAAGCTCATTCTGTGCCTTAAATCACACACAAACGGAACATGGCAGCATGCTATCTCAAAAGGAAGTGTAAAGTACTTAGCTGGGTGACACACAACTGAGGTGGGTGCCTGCTAGGGCTTCAGTGGTCACCAGGGAAAAATAAAAGCAAGAAGGAAGAGGAGGCCAGCAGTACAACTGGAGTCACTGTGGGGATTCGAACAACCACAGCTACGAGACAGCACCAGAAACAATGGCCAATATGGCTGAGTGCCTCCTCTACTGACGTCTTCACCTGTATTATGCTACATGCATCTAACAGAAACCCAATACATAGTCATCAATGCCATTCCCATTTTACAGATGCAGGAACTGAAGTTGAGAACGTGTACGCAACATGCCCACAGGCTCATGGTCTTCTCTTGGGTCCTCCTCACCTTCAGGCTGAATAGCTGCAGAGAGCCATGGCATTTATCCTGCATTTTTCTCCATTTGCCTTGCAAATAAATGCCAACACCACCAAAAAAAATATAGTTAAAATAAAAACGCCCACAAATAACAGCTCATCTTTTCCCCTGAGGAGGTAGACAGAAGGAAAATAAATGAAGCCATCATTCTTTATTGAGTGCTGGCATGAATATGGAGTCAGTTTGGAAGATTATTTGCTGGATAGACAATTCTAATTTTATATATTTTTATGCATTTATAAAGCTCATTTCAGCTAGGCCTTATGCCATAAAGCCCAAGGGAATTGCAGTAATTCAAAAGTGAAGATACATTTTTGAAATGGAACCAGAACACTGGAGCAGAAAATGGGTAAAATGAGAAACAAAACTGGATTCAATAAGATTGGATAGGTCAGTTTGTGAAGGAAAGTCTACAGGCAGCTATTTCAGGGTGAAAAAGAAAAAGTGATTCTTCAGAAGAGAACTACAATTGGCTGCCTTAGATTGGATTCCATCTGAAGATGTGTTTTATTTGCCCTGTGCAATGGTTTACAAATATCCAAGCCAACACTAAAAAACTGTGAATTTCCATATAAAACCAAGATGTCTGGCTTCTCTTACAAGACAAGCCCATACTAAGCCCCCATTTCCACTTGAGATCAGTTGTCAGGGGCTTGCTAGAGTCTTTTCCTTTAGAGAGTAATGAGCTCTGAAATGGCCCATGTTCTTTTTGACCCTGTTCTCTAACCTCGGCACTCTTTATCTGCCAGGCCCTGCAGACCTCAGAATCTGCAGCTCTTTCACAACCGAGACAATTCACAGGTGTTCAGCTTGAAGACCAAACTACTGGCTGGCCTAATGTTAGCCAGTTGCCATCACCTTGTGTAATTCAGTGAGACCATGTCCCAAACACTGGCTACAGTAAGACCTCTCTCTTTTCAGAAGCCCTCAGTGTGGCAGTTTTAAAATACAGCCCTCACATTTTTGACAGCTTTCTCATCAAGCAGTGGGGGCGTCTTTCTCTGGAATCTGGGCTTCTTGGGCTCTGTGACTTCTTGCACAATAGAATACAGCAGAAATGATGCTGTGTCAGTTTCCAGGGCCAAGCTAAGAAAACTGGCTATTTCCACAGACTATGTCTTGGGCCATTTGCTGCTAGAACCTAGCCACCATGCTGTGATGAAGCTAAAGTGCCCGGTGGACAGCCCTACACAGGGAGAACACAGCCAGGTCAGTGAGCCACTTTGGAAGTGGGTCCCTAGCCCTAAGAGAGCCTCTGCAGCATGCTACCCTCACTAGGCCCCGCCCACATTTCAGATTCATCAACAAAATAAGTGATTGCTGTAGTTTTAATCCAATGAACTTTGGGATGGTTTGTTATGCAGCCATCAGTAAACAGAGCACACATTCCATCTGAACACTGAGAAGGGCTTTCACAGCAGATGAGGGAGAACCAGGAAGAAGCACTTCCCTAGGCGACGGCCCCCATGTGGCCTTGCTCACCTGGCCGATGTGCCTTTGGAACTGCCATATTCATCACTCGTCCTCCATCCTGAGGTTTGGGGGGAGATGCAGTGAACCTGCAGATTCCCGATTCGGAAGGGGTGCTGGAGGTCAGACTGTCCGTGTACTCATTTGTCCCTGCCGTCAACTGTTCCGATGACGTGTCTGATATGAAGCACTCTGTGATGGTGAACTTGGCATGCCTCAGTTGCTCTTCCATCTTGGCATGTTCATAGGCCCTGGCCAGTTCTTCGTAAGTGGAGGAGGCACTTTCTGTGGAGACCATGCTGCTTCTTGCTCGATCTACACCGTGAAAGAGAAAAACAAGACGGGCGACTCACCATCAGAAGTCTGCACCAATGGCATGACCCTTCCTGGCTTGGCGCTGATCACAGTGGGACGTGGCAGGAGGTCTGGCTCCTTGTCAGAGGATCCTGCCTTAGGCACTCTGAGGCCAGCTTCGCAAGCCTCAGCAGATCCGGCTCAGGGAAGCTTTGTTGCAAGCAAATTGCTGTAGTCAGATGTCCCAGCTTGGGACATTTCCATAAATAAGTAATGCATTCCCTTTGAAAATCCTGCTTTTAGTGAAAACAGTAGGAGTGGCAGCACCCCTGTCTCTGCTCCAACCTGCAAATGGATCTATGCCCTAGAGACTCTTTAACCGGTATGAATGATTGGAGCTGCAGCTCAGCTTCTGGGGCCTCAGCTCAGGAAGAAAGATGTGGTGATATTTAGAAATGAAGATGTGATGTTACACGGAAATTGGCCACTAGCCAGAATGGTCCCTAACCCCTGGGATACATCTTCTGTTGTTATCACCCTCTATGGGGCCTAGAAAACCATCGGGACAAAAACCGGAGCCCACGTGCTTTTGAGCTGGGCCATGTCAGGTTAGTCAGCGAGATCTCTGCATTTCAAATGCACTAAAAAGTTTTGAGGTCACCTCTGTGGAACCCTGAGACTCTTCTAAGATAAATCACAGCCATAAAAATAAATTCACATGGCGACACTCCACCTCTGGAACACTGTTTTTGAAGTAGATCATTAAGAACAAAAGAAAAATGAGTATTAAAATTTCCTACAGCTATTAGATTCAGATGTAATTTCTTTCCAAAATTTAAGGGGGAGTGGTGGGCAACCCAGTGCTATTCTTAGGCCCTGTCTTCTCTCTGAAGTGAAAACTTGGTGGTTGATGGCGTAGACTGGATGACTTACCTTATATTCAACCCCTGTTTAATTGTCTAACGGATCAGCCTAGCTTCCCTATAGAGGGTGCTAGGGCCTCATCATGAAACTTCAAGTGCAGTGTCTTAATCCTGGAGATGGTAGTGGGTCAGACGCCCTCAGAGTGTAATCAGCAATTATTGCAATCATGGGGGTGAAAATTTAAAAAGGTCTCTATTTCTCCCAGTAGGGTAGGAACTAAAAGGAGAGAGAAGCCTGAGTCTGAGATTCAGGACACCAGCAGAATAGATACAGTGTGGCTGTTTTGCCTTATGTGCAGCAAAGGCTGTGCAGCTGTATAGGTAACTGTTAGATAAACAGCTTAACAATCTGAAAGTGACCTTCAAAAGCACACAAGTAGGAGGGAGAAAGCCCCCTCTCCCCTTCCCAAGGAGCTCATGAAGCTCAAGGTGCGTGGGCCGTGCTGGTCCCCAGGGACGGAGGAGGCAGCGTCAGGGCCTACCTGTATCTTGCGAGGGGCTGACACTGTAACTGTCACTCTCTTTGTCTACCGATCCTGCAGCCCTGGGTGTTGGCAGCCTCCAGTCTGTGGTGAGGGTGTGTGCTGAGATGGTGGGGTGGGGTCGGTTGAGGGTCCACTGGCTGGCGTAGCGGTTTCTCGACGTGGGCCCAGCCTTGGCGTTCCTCCTGGTGGTGGGATCTGTGAAGAGCCAAGAATTGTGTCCGTCTTTGTCTGCAGAGGAGTGTGGTCAGCTGAGAGCAAGAGCGGAGGGCAGTGCCACCCACCCACCCCTGCCCTCACCCACACCCTCCAGAAAAACTTCATTGACTTCTCCTGTGCAGAGGATGCTTCCCCTTTCCTTTATGGCTTGAAACATTCATCTGATACTTACACAGTTAATTAGCCCTACAGGGAAAGGAACAGCCTACTTGGATTCAGAAGTTACATATTTGAGTCTTGCTCTTGGCCTTTAATAATGTTATGACCTGACATACGTCATTTAAACTTCCTGGGCATCATCATCTTCTGTAAAACAAGGAAGCTCAGCCTAGTATGTTTGAACATGACCTCCTTTCCACAGTTCTTCTACTTTAGGTGTTGTTACGAGTGAACCGTATCTCCTCAAAACATATGTTCACGTCCCAAACCCCAGGAGCTCGGAATGTGGGATCTGATTTGGAAATACGGTCATTACAGATGAAATTAGCTAAGACGAGGTCATATTGGAATAGGGAGGACCCTTAATCTACTATGAATGGTGTCCTTATAAGAAAAGGAACAGACACAGGAGGGGAGAGGGCCATGGGGTGATGGAGGCAGAGACTGGAGTCTGCAGCCGTACGCAAATGCCTTTCTGTGCTGCGAAGCCACCCAGTTGGTGGTACTACGTTACAACAGCTCTAGGAAATTAATAAAGATGTTGCCTGTAATTTTGTTTCTCAGATTACTCATTGTTTTAATTATGACTGTATTATTCATTAAATTGAAAGCTCCCAGTGCAGAGGGACCATACTTTTATGTCCCAACTCTCCATAAGCCCTTTGCATATGACAGCACATCTCTTCAATAGAATTGTCCTAACTTGAACAAAGATATCTTGGGTTGTTTAATATGGAGAGCAAAGGGTTAAGCTGGTGCCAGGTAGGTTTCATTTTTTCTAAATCTGGAACCAAAGGCAGCAAGTCGATGGGGTGGATGCAGTTCTTGGCTCAACCCTTTGGTGAGCTAGGAGAAAGGATATTCCACCAGCAGAGACTGTCAGGTACCAGAGTGGGCTATAACGTTGCCTTTTCTGGAATTCTGTGGAAAATTAGAGAACTTTGGTTACCTGGAATGATTTTTCTGGAGCTCTAGCTTAGAGGCAGCTAGGTCCTAGATGGGTCTTTTCTACCTTTGAATTCTCTGCTTCTCAAAGAGGAGTTTGATATAGTTATATTTCAGTATGGTCTGGCCACTTCTAAACCCAGCAGACTATATTCACTGTTGGGCCCTCAAGAAATTTCAAAGGAGCAAAACTGACAGGGCCAGCCGGGAATGTTATTGCACTGATTTATTTATGTGCTTTCATGGGTCTGGCAGTGTCTCCAGGATAGGAGCTATGGTATCCCTTCTTGGATCCATCCATAGAGCCTGACATACAGAATTTTGTGAAGGAATTCATACACCTTGTGTCACTTTGTGAAGGCCATGGAAGCTCAGAGATAAATGATGCAGCTGTTAAATGATAAAAATGTAACCCAAACCTTCTGCCTGTTCAGTTCAGCTAATGCCTGTTACTTGACCACATATGGCCAAATCCTGGGTGTCTAAGTTTCCTAGTACGGTGTCTGCATGACCCTGGCTTGCATATAATTCCATGTTGGAATGTGAAAGGCTAACACTGGGAAGGTGAAATGACTGTTTTTAAATGGAAGATTTCCTCATTGCAAGTGTCTAGTTAATTGTACTTTGAACCTCATTTATCTTCCTATGTTGCTGGAGAGGTGCGTTAAGATGGCAGCCAAAGAGATGGATTTTAAGATTTCCTAAATCAGAATACTCAGTCTTGGTGAATATTCTCTGGGGCATTGATTTTAAGACACATTTCATCCCTTACTTGCACAATTTCATGGAAGACTTCATTAGAGGATTTTCTCGGCCTTGATGAGAATGTAAATGAGTTATGCTGGAGCTCTACACAGCCAGGTATGAATGATAATTGGTTTTTTTCACCGAAATGCTAGGAAAGAGGTCCTCAAAAAGAGAGAAAAACATTATGCTGGGTAAGATGCTAAATGTCTTCCAGGAACTATCGACTTGATAAGTGGAGTTTAAATAAGTGGAGCTTGTTATTTAAATGCTAATGAGTCTTTTCCAGAAAAGTACCCAGTCCCTTACATAAGTTTTGAAAATTCTCATTTTTATTCTTCTTTAAGTTTCTTGCAACTACAACTATTGCAGCTCATTCTGAACAGGTTATACTCCTGGCATGGAAGTTGAGGGGTGTTTGGGGGGCAGAGTTTGCTAGTCCCATTTCTAGGATACAATTATTTCCTCCAATCCCCCAAACCTTAGCCCCCGTTTCTTCCCTGTGATCTCACTCCCCAGTGGTGGGGCAAAGCTCTTCACTGTCATAGCTCCTTTCCTCATCGAGCTCACCCTATTTGGAAAATAGGGAAAGTCACACATGTCAGCCTTGATTCAAAGCCAGGACTCCTTTCAAGTTAATTTTGTTCATAATCTCTTTTTTTCTAGATGAGGACAGTTTTACTGGTGGCCTGATAATGCTGAAAATATAGGTCATGATATTAGTTTCCTTAAACCACAGTCCGCAGTCCTGTTCTGCGCTAGGCAGGCATACTAGGGTCAAATGGTCTTAATATGTAGAATACTGGGGTTTTTGACTCATTTGCTTTTTAATAATTGGGTTTTTGGAGCCATTGTTTTGTACCTGAACTGAACTCTGCTGTATGATAATGTCTAAGACAGCAGCTAAAATACAATTTTTACTTGGATTCCACAGGCAGCCTTTTTTAATGTAACTTACAAACTCATCTAAGCAAATAAATGCTGGGATTTACTGCCCCTTAATGGAAAGTATTTTGTTAGGTTCCCAGCATTCTAATATAAATAAAACTCAGTTATTAAGCATCATGCCTGCTCAACAGCCCATGAGTTAGAGGGCACAGGATATAAATAGCTCATGGCCTTTCAACAAGGGGTCTGAACCCCAATTACACTTTTGCCCAATGAATCAGATTTATTTTAATTATCCCGAGTTTGGGATGAGAGAATTTTTTGGATAATAGGGTTAAGAACATGTCCTGTGTGCTGCAATCATGGTATTAATCTGCTTTTGTCTGTTCCATTGGTTTCCATATCTTGTAGTTGCGGATGTCCAGCTTTACATGAGGAATTTACTAGCTGTCTCATAGAGAGGATGAAACTGGCAGACCTGAACACTCCCTCATGTAACAAGTATTTATCAAGCGCTTTTTATACCCTGGACTACTGGGTGCACCTCACCCATCCCAGGTATTTCCCTCAGGGCCATCGCTAGTCCCATCCTGGGTGACAGAGGGAATTTTTTTCAGTCTCAACAATAAAGATTCAAGTCCACGTTGTAAGCTCTCGTTATTGAATGTGCACGTGTGTGAAGTCTATTACATGTCCTGTATGTAGCTCTCTACCTAAAGGCAATGTAGAACGACTGAGAGTGAGAGCTTTGGAATTAGGTTACGTGGGCTGGAAGTTCATATTCACTCCTAGCCTGGCTGTATCACTGGCCAGGTGACCATGTCAGACCTGCCTAATCCCCTAGTCTCTGAGACTAGGTGACGTCATCACCTACTTTAATGCTGTCCTGAAGTCTGAATGAGATTAATGTGCCCGAGTGCTCCGATCACATGGGGCAGGCTCAGCTGGCCCTACCCATGATTCCTGTGCAGCAAACATGACGCAATGTCTTTTCTTTTCCATTCCCATTGTTCTGATCTCAGAATTTGATGGCTGGTTGGTATTTATCCACTACATGCCTTTGTCAGACACTGTGGCTAGAATGGCGATGAAGACATGAATAGAGTCCTAGTTTTTCAGTGTATTATAATCCACAGGAGAGAGAGAGAGAAGTATTCAGTGCAGCAGAATCAGCCAAGGGATGTGTTTTCATGAACTGACACAGATAAATAGCAAATTGTTATGATTTCACCATCCTCATAAGGGTCTGTTGCAACCCTCTGGCAAACTAATAAAATGCTTAGGAACAATAACTTCTACAATGCAGTCATTCTGGTATGCAAGCAACACGTTTTAGATGCTCTTCTTAAAAATAAAGAATTCCTGCTATGACAACACAGACCTGACATATAAAATAGAATCATGATGTCTTCTGTAGCCAAGAAAATAGAGAATACAAATGAATCTCTGCAAAAATGCCAAACTATAGTAAGAAGAAGCTGCTCCATGGGATTTACAGAGGTATAACACCTGGGCAGAGGGAGACACCCTGGTGCAAGAAGCTAGCAGGAGACTGTGCTTCAGAAAGTTCATGGGCTTCAGACTCTTGAACCCACTGCAGGGCCAATCACCCATCATTTCTAATTTTAAATAAAAAATAGAGGGCTGTCAGTCCCTCGCACTGTGGTTTTTGAGGAACACTGAATGAAAAGATGATCCAGAAGATATTTTACTAATACAGATATGCAAGTGCTAAATGAATACACTCATTTTGGAGAGAGAGCGGGGAACCAGGGGACCGATGTACACATTTGAGTAGATTTACCTGATGTTGGTAAACATCATTTAGTGAAATTCGTCACAAAGGAAAGAAACATTGCTCTGTAAGCGGCAGTGTTTCCCTGTGATCATCAGGCTAAGCTCCTGGGACAGCATCTCTGCACTTTCAGAATGAAATGCACCTGAAAGGTGCTTGCTTAGGGGACCCTGCAAGGGGAGGACCACTGTTTCTCTGTCTCACCTTTTCCCTGCCTTTCACTGCGCTCCAGTGTCACTTTCATCCTCATCATGCGGGGAATCTTGGGAGCTTTTCCCTTCATCCCCGTCTGCTCCTGCTGTGGCTCTGATCTTGTTTCATGTCTTCTCCTCACTGGAGGTCTTCCCAAATGACCTGGACCCAAGACAGCCCCTCCCACCGCTCAACATGCCCGCTGACTCACCATGGCTTCATTCTCTTTCTGTCTAGTACTTACTGAGAAATGAAAAATCCTTTAGTTCCAAGTTCAATGTCTGCCCCCTGACTACAATGAAATGAATGCCTTTCTGCATCTTACTCGTGGTGTATCTCCATCACAGAGCACTGAGCCATATATGTAAAGTGAAACCTTAATAAATATATTTGAGGGCTGAATGAATGCACTAATGTTCCCAGCCCTGCTTCCAACTTTATAGCCATGAGATAAACACACATCCCTCCCATGTGTGTCCTGCCTGCTACTCACTGACCACTGGTTTACAGTATCTGCTGTGACTCACATTCATGTCTCTTTGATATTTTACATGACATCAAATCAACTTCCCCGTTATTCTGGGGCTGGCCATGCAGCTGGAAGTTGCCAGTGCTTTTGTTTCGGGCTGCTTTTCCTGTCTTAACTATTTATGACTAGCTTTTGTGCATTCTCGGCTGCTAGCTGACCACTGAAGGGGAAGTAGAAATGTATGTTGCTTTTTACCTGGCAGGAAGAACTGATGTGCTGGAGGGGTCCTGCGCTGCTGCATTACATACAGGACACATTTCTAACCCTTGGGGCAGTGTATCTTAATTCGGGGTCCAAACAGCCAGCATTAGAATCACCCAGGGTGTTTGTTACCATGCAGATTTCATGCAGATTTCTGGGTGGAGCCCTGGAATCGATATTTTTAAATAGGCACCAGGTGATTCAGATGCATGGAAAACGTGGAGAACGCGGCCCAGGGCACCTGCTCTGTTGTCTCTTTTCCCTGCTCTTTTGCTACCCTTTCCAACAGAGTGCTGAAGCCAAGGTTGCATTGCTCTAAAAATCTACTCCTTTCAATGTCTATAATCTTTTTCTGATTTAGCAGCAAAAAATGGCTGAGAAACCCATCGGAATAGTGTCTTGAAGTAGCAGGAAGCCACACCAGGCAGTTCACGGTGGAGAAGCCAAAGCCCCTGAATCATTTTTTTAAGAGCAAGGCTCTGGCACACACTCTTTGGCAAAGCTTATTCACACTCACATCGCGTTCAGAAGATACTAATGTCTTCAGAAGGTACTAATGTCATCAAAGAAGAAAGGGGGGGAAGAAGATTAGACAAAAGGAAGAGGTAAAAGACTTCTTTAGAATGTCCTTGAAAATATTTTTTTAAAGGAATGTCAATGCCTGCTGAAACCATTTTCTGTATATTACAAGGTTATTTCGTAGGCAACGGGTTTACTTCATAAAGTTCACTGCATTTTCCAAATGCTTCCCAAGCTGGGATTTATGAAGAATAGCTTTTAACATTATAATATTTATTTTTCTAATGATAACACAGTACTGTAAGAATGTAAATTTTTGCAAAGAAATTGATTAGAGATTTGAAAGGTAGACATCAAAGCTTCCAAAACGATAATAATCAGGACATCAATTTCTCAGTCTTTCAAGAGATTTAGGAATGATTCCAATTATGAAGAAATAAGAGTATCTAATTAATAAGCTCTAGATACATATTGGGGGACTCACCGTCATTGCAGCAATTAATTTCCATATATTACAGATGCAAATATTAATTACGAAATCCAACATAATCTTCACATTAACTATAATTTTTCTCAGTGTTCGGGGGAAAAGCATAAGCTTTGAAAACAGACAGGTCTGTTGCTGAATCTTGGTTTTATTACTTATGTGTGCAACTTTATGCTGTTTGCATAATTTATCTGAGGCTTCAGTTTTCTTATCTGCAGAATAGAGGCTATGATATCTGCTTCATGATAGGTATTTTATAGGACTGTTGCAAAGATAAAGTGCATGACATCATCTTTCTATCCCAATACTGGTATACAGCACATACACACCAATGTGGATTACCTTACCGCCTCGTGTGTTGCCTAGATTAACAAATACATGTACCTGAAATTTCTAGCACTTTTTATAGTAAACAATATTAACTGTAATTGGCTTCAACTGACATCAAAATAGCCAGGATTCATCAATAACAACTCATTATCCCAAATTAAAGATGTCATTATACCTATTTGTTTCTCAGGCCTAGGTCTGAAAGCCCCCATCCCCCATTTTCATTTGAGAGAGAAAGAGCGTGACTATGTTTTCAGCGTTGTTAACACCCACACATTTTAAGTGTTGTTGACCACTCACTCGTTCCCGGCCGAGCATCTGAAACATCCACTAAGGGCCCAGTGGCCTGAGACACCGATTGGTAATGGACCGTGTGAGTGACCGTCAGGGACTTCTGCTTAGCTGCCTCTCCAAAGTCAGCATCCGTCAACAGAACCGTGGAGCGATCATCTACAGGATGGCAGGAACACAGAAAGCCAAACACATTTATCTCCCTTCCAACCATGCCCTGGCCTTTTCTCTCCCAAGGCACTTGTGTTATTGTTAATGACAACCACAGTCATAGCCGCATCTAAAGTGGCAAAAATGATTGCAAATTCAAACACTGAATTAGTGTTACTCTAGAGCACTAGGAATAGAAGCTTCTTCCTGGCGGTTGGCTTTGGGAGCAATGAGCTAAGAAGAACGATGACTATGCAGAGAAGGAGCTCTCCTTTCTCTTTGGGCTTGGTTTTTCATTAAGCTAACGTTGATTTGAGCTCTGGATTTATGTGTTTGTCAAAAGTTCCTTTGAGACGTCATCTGCAATGCCAGCCCCCTCACCAGTGATGAGGCTGTCAATGAAGATGGGTCCTTTTGGTCGCTGGGAAGCTCTGTTTGCAGGACTAGAAAATAGCCACTGCAGTTTTCTACTGAGGTTTGCTCTTGTTCTGAACTTGGCAAATGTTTGGAGGGGAAATAAAAGAGAAGAAAACATGCCAGTCTTCAGAGCTTATTGATTTCTCTATTTTAAAGGACTCAAGGTATGTTCCTTTTGTTTCTACCTCCTGTAAGCTTTAATCACTCTAGAACATCCACTAATTGACTTCTCCTGAATGATTCACTTGTCAGAATTTTCAAGTCCTGCTAACATAGACACTTGAAGGTGAGTGAGGCAGGAGCCTGGGTTTGGATGGGTTCTGGGCATCTCAGTGCTTGCAGCAGGAGCAGCTGTTTGAGCTGCGTCATTTGGTGGTCCAGGATTCTCATGACTACCTTGTGATACTTTCCACACTTTTTAAAGAGCATTTTTACTCCAAGTGAGACTTTGGCTAGGATATATGATTTTTCATAAATGTTCAAAGGCTGCAGCTCATGATGCTGTTGCTAGGAGTTTATCAGTCAGCAGGGACCACACGGCAGCCTGCCCTGATACTGCAACAGGGACGCGAAAGTTGTAAACAACACCGCTCGACTTCTGTGCCCAAAAAAGGCTCTGAACAGAATGAACCTTACCAAATCCAATTACTCAGGCCCTGGCAGGAAAGGAAAGCCTCTTGAAGTTAGAATAAAATTTCTTGGCAGAGAAATAGAGGAAAGGCTGCCAAGATGCCTGCGAGTATCCCAGCGCATGGTGCAATGAGGTTGGCACCACAGCAGGTGCCAGGGCTTGGCGTGGAGGTCCGGCCCCGTGGTGATCACCTGACTCCTCAGAGAGGATGGCTCTTCTACAGAGACAGTTTCCTACATCTGGACCCAGCACCAGAGGCTCCGTGTCTACATTTGTTTTTCATTAATGACGGGATGTGTCGCAGTTTCTAGCATGCAGGCCCTTTTGGAGGACAGCAGATGATCTGTGGGGCTAGGTTACACACTTTTCATGGAAAATTTTGGGTGCCTGTCTGATCATGAGGTTAACCATTCATTCTAGATAGAAATTAGTGTCACTGTAATATTGGATTCTTGTCAGAGCCCGGGGCATTTTGAAATACCACATTTCTACTTCCCCAGTAATTAGAAAATGCCATCGACCAATTGTCAGGAATGACAAGGAGGTCAAGGGCTCTTGCTGATAGATAATCCCGTGTGGACTGGGATGGATCTCTAGCTAAGAGTCTTTAATACATATGGAAATGACTGGCAGGCTTTCTCTGGGGTTAAGCCCCCAGTGACCAGCTCCTGGCAGGCCACAGCCCACTCATGGCATCTGCCTAGCTATCTGTTTTCATAGCCACATGTAGGATGATTAAGTCTAGTGATGCACATTTAGCAAATATGGTAACCATGCTACACAACCACTGTGACCTCCACAAGCTAAGCAACCTCTCTACATCTCAGTTATAAAAGAACCTTGTCCTATGTTGGCTGGAAAGGTTAAATTAAATAATGCATATAAAGGGCTTATAAAATTACATGGTCAAAGGAATTACATTGTGATTTTTGAAATTTTTTCAAAGGAAATTTTAGTTTTAACGTCCAATCTACTGGTTAAACAAAGGAGATTCCAGGGATACCTTCTCTTTTCCCCCAAAAAGAAGATAATCAAAAGGAAAACACAGCAGCTCATCCCTTATCCTGATATAAGCAAGCTGGTAAAATCTTGTGTACTTTAGGTGAGGTAGTGCCTCCTTACATACATGGTTTAACTGAAGCGTTTAACTGAAATTAGGTGATCAAGAGACACTTTGGACTTGACCAGTCTTTCTTTAAGTGCTGCTATGCCTGGACCAAATGTGACTCCAGCCAGGAGGGCCCAGGCCCTAGAATTTAGGAACTATTAGGTCAAGATGTCTCCAGTGGCAGGTGGGGCAGCAGAAGTGGGGGGGGTGATGGAGGAGGTGTTCTGCCCACCTGGCCTCTTACCACTGCCTTCCCAGCTGGGCTGTGCTGTGAGTCAGGTAGTTTTATCCAGACCGCAAGAAAGGGTTGCCCTGGGACCCAGGCCAGCAAACACCTTCCAAAACAAACATAGCCAGGTTTGAAAAGAGGCAGCCTCGGAGCCTGCTCCAGAGTGTTTCCATGGGCACTCAAAAGCTTGGGTAACTCCTGGTTGAGGTTTCTTGGAAGCAGCCTGTTGGAGGGGAAGCAGGTGGCCTGCTGCTGTGCTAGCTGCCTGTCACTGCAGACAGATAGCATAGTGGTGAGCGTGGCCAGCTGGGGAACCTGGTTCTGCTCCTATCTTGGTGACCTTGGAAAGCTACACAGACCTCTCTACATCTTGGTTACGAAAGCAAGACTTCCTTCACATGTTGGTTAAATTAAATAATGCACATGAAGTACTTATAAAAAGCATGTGACGTTTACAGAACTCTCAATACGTGTCAGCTATTCTTCTCATTATTATTCGAAAGGAAATAGAAGGCCTTTGACTCTGGATTAAATAGAGTAATTGAGGCAGGCAGTGTGGGGTACTGGAATTTAGCTGAAAAGAAGCTGGAAAGAGTGAGGACACCTGGGTTCTGGGTGGAAAAAAAAAAAAAAAAAAAAACAGAGAGCCTCCAGGTGGCTGTTCTGAAACCCTAAAACTAGGGCCCTGGTGTTTCTCAAAGTGCTGCTGGGCAAACAGCTGGAGGATGTTTCTGGGGTGCTGATGTGGGGGACGATACTTTGTACGAAGCCATGTGTTTAAGTGTTCAGTATGGTTTAACATTTTCTTTAATGAAGGCTCGCCTTATCAGAGTTGATGAGGGGAGAACAGAGCGGATTTTCAACCTGGGGCTTTAGAGTGCAGGCCTCTGGATTGATGTATATTCAATTACAGATGCTTATTCCTTGGAGTGGCATCAGTAACCTCCCCTGGAAAGATCCTAAATGGATCAGAGCTGGGGGTACTTCTGTCCTGGAAATGACTGGCATATTGGCACATAGGGTGGTATTTCAAATTTTCTGCACATTTGCTGGTACTTATTCTTTTTCACAATAGAAATTCTCTGCCTTCTAACTTTTGTACTCACATAGCATTCAAGACTCTCTCCTGTCTAATATTTTCCACACCCTGGGGTTTTGATTGAGAAGGCATGGCTGTGGCAGCCACTTTGTGTAAAGTGGTAAATAGGGCACCTTACCGATGGTCTCCATCGTGTCTCTCTCTTCAATCAAAAGTTGAGCCCTGGGTATGTCAATATGCATTCGCAGGGTCTGCTGTTGCTTGCTTAAGGTATCTGAAGTCCGGGTATTCTTACTGGGAATAAAATGTGGGAATGCATTAACAAATCCAGTTCAGTATTAACATTCTACCAACATGCACCTGTATACCAACTAAGTTTATTGTCTAAATATACAAATGCCTTGTGGGGAGGGGACAGGAAAAGTACCTACTATAAAAATGTGTCCTCCATTCAAATGCTATTTGTTAATATTAAATTTAATCTGACTGGGGAGTTTCAAAAAATACAAATTGTCAATAGAGATTGGCTCCACATCTATCAATAGAACTTTAGAAAGTTCTCATTTCTTGTGTAAATGCTAAATGAAACAAATAAAAAAATTAAAAAACAGCCACATTTTCATTTTTCAGATGTGAGATATTCCAGTGATGGTGAGGAAGAAAGCACCAGATATTCCAAAGATGGTGAAGGAAAAAGCACGTGCTCCAGCTGTTTGTTGGCCAGGGGCTTTACAATGCATTAGCATTTGTATTTATATCTGGTGTCATTTTATTTTTGTTCTAGAAGTAAATCACAAGCCTTGTTAGCTTCTCTGACATTAGTTTTCCTAACTGATAGTACACGTTAGAGTAGAAAAAAAGTAGTTACTATAATAATTTTATCTCAAAATTTGTGTACCAGAAAATTACTCTTAGAGTGAGCTGTTCTCTAAAAGTAAATGAAAATAAGTAGTAAAACTGCATGGTAGGATTGTATTCCGTCATAGGCTGCAGTTAAAAAAAAAATCTCCACATTGCACAAGAATCTAAAGAAGTCGATAAATTAATTAGCAATCCACATTAGAAGGGTGGTTGTTCAGTCTTTACAGAATAATCATTTTACTAGATGTTCAAATAGCATTTACTGAAGCATCCTCTAAGTAGCAGAGGTCACTCGGATAATGCAATCAATGGCATAATCCATGGCATTCATCAGTCCGGTTCAATCGTTGTTAACACTGGTTTTGAGAAAGATTTTTGGAGCCTAGTTCACTCAATGATGGTGTGCCCCTGTGTTACTTTTAATGGAGACCAAAAGAGGGGTACTCATGCCACATTTTAAATGCCTTCCCCTCTATCCGAGCCATTCACCCCCAGTCCCAGGGCTCTGCCTCCACAGATCCTTCTCGTCAATAAGGACCCATCCACTCTTGAACCCAGTGGTGGACAGAACCTTCATAATCCCAAAGCAAAGTTCACTCAAGTCCCTCCTTAGATGTTTGCCTGATGAGATCCATGTATATGCCTCATTTGAGTAAAAACAAATTACCACATGAAAAAGACAGCTTCTGAAAGATGCAACATCGCTACTTAGGACGTGATCTTGAACCAGATTTCTTGCTCTGCCGATGAGGAACTGGGTTATGTATCTGCATCATGCTAATTACGCAGAGCCCAAATTCAAACTTTTGTCCTGATTTTTCACATGGTCTCTGTGTTCTTTCAAATTACTTACTTAGCTAACTTCTCATGTTTTAATGTTTGTTTTTTTTTTAAAGAGAGGAATGTAAAAATTCAAATAATCTTATAAAATGAAGAGCATCTTGATTAGTTAGGGGGCTGCATTTATGGCATGCTTTGATAAGCTTTATTTCCACAAAAGCATATGGGGAACTACTCCTCTGTGAATATCCAAAAGATCTGGTTAGAAACCTCACTAGGGACTTGAGCTTGTCCTTGTACCAAAAATAGAAGTGTGAGCTAGTTCTTCTGCTCATCATGAATAGTTATGAGGCAGTCAGCGGCTGCTCTATTAAATAGCGATGAACACCAAGTGCAGGCTACACTTAAACAACAATAAGGGGTCTGCCATCAGACTGACACAGGAAGCAGGCTAAATAATGGCTGTGAACCACCGCCACTGGCTGGCACCAAGATTTAGAACATGATTAAACCCTGCGAACCAGGACAACCAAGGCTGGGAGTAAATTCTTCCTCCTTGGAAGACTATAAGAAAATGGCCCAACAAGACTGGAGATTCAGAAGCTAATTGCTTTGTTGTTATCGTTTCTATTTTAGAGACAGAGTCTTGCTCTGTCACCCAGGCTGGAGTGCAATGGTGCAATCACGGTTCATCGCAGTTCCTTCTTGCTCTAACTTCTGGCTTCAAGATAATCAGCCCCTCAGCCTCCCAAAGTGCTGGAATTACAGGTGTGAGCCGCTGCACCTGACCTGACTCACAGTTCTTCTTTCTCTTTGCACTTGGCTGTTCCCTTTGTTTAGAACACCCTTTCCCTGCTAACCCAAAAATCTGCATGGCTGCCTCCCTCCCTTCTTGCAAGGCTGGACTCAGGTGCCATCTCTCCAGAGGAGCCAGGCTGGCCCTGCGATGGGGATGCCTCATGGGTCTTCTCCCCACTCTCTGTTTAATTTTGTCTCCTTGGCACTTACGACACTCTAGCATATACTTAATGGATTTATCTTATCCGTTTTCTGCCTCTCTCACAGGAAAATATGCACCACCGGGTTTTTCTTCATCTGTTCTGTTTCCTGTGTCTTCCCAGAACTTAGAACAGTGTATGATCAAAGTAGGTGTTCAATAAATGTCTGTTAAGTAAATCTTCACATTGATTTATTTTGGGGACACAATATGAGCTGAATGAGATGTCCCCCAAGACTTTGTTTTGAGGCAATAATATCCTTCTCATTCTAAAAGACTTACTGGATTCCAACTCAGTTATTTTATTACTTAATATTTGCAGTCATTTTGACAATCTATTGTGATATTTATATTTATTACTCTGTGTTCTGTGAGCCTCAAAAATGATAATGATTGGTCATTAGAATGGCAGCAAACCTTAAAATGATTTGAACAAACTTCATTTGCAACCTGGGAAAAGAGTCCAAATGTTTTCACTGTGGATGCAAAAATCGCATCTTTTTTTGTATGGCACAGGATCATGCTAAATATATTAGTTATCACTGAACTATCATCTTCAACCATCTATTTATTTGCCATCTGGTTGATTAAAATGAGGAGAAGAGGAGAGCAGAGTAGGGTTCACAGAGCAGAGAATATCCCATCTTAGCCAGTCAATTATTTGCGGTCACTATCACCCTTCAAAGTCTTAATAGCCTGTCATCCTCCCAAATATGACATTCCTTAAATGTACAATGGCTAGGTGGCTGTTAGGAGCATAGCTCATTATAACACTAAGGTAGAGATTTTTTTAATTATGTGCACAAAAATATGAACATCAAAAAAGCCAAGCTAATTTGACCATTCCATTGGAATCTTTTTCTGCTTACCCCCAACTCACTCACTAATACTGATTCCTGGACCTTAAACATTATATATGTTAGCTCTCTACAGTGTACAGGTTAGCTCTTCAGAGCAAGCATCTCTTAGAAGGCTTTTTTTTTTTTTTTTTTTTTAACAAAAATAATCTTGCATAAACATATAAAAGTACAATCTTTCTATCGGGGTGTGAGGGATGCAGTCTCCCTTCCGCAGGGTGATGTGTGCAGGGGAAACAGGTGGATATCTAGAAGCATGAAGCCCAGTGATGAGTGATGCTGCCATGCCAGGGATCCCTGGGAACCCAGGCTGAGTAGGTAGGTTCAGCTGTCTAATCTGCCTTCCTGGCCTGGCTTTCAGATAATCTCCCTGAAATATGCAGATGCTTCTTGGTAGAAAATGGTTGAAAAATAAATGTTACATCCACCTAGAACCCAGGACATGGAGTGATAAAGCTAGAAACAATGTTGAATTTTTTAAATTTTATTCTATTTTTTTAGGTAAGGAAATCAAGTCATAAAGTCGTAAAATGACGTGCTAAGATCTGGAAAACAGCCTATGGCCATAAGAGGCCTAGAACACAGACTTGTGGTTCATAGTCTCTCTGATTCTCACTGCACCGGGCTGCTAGCTCCTCCAGTTTCCAGAGAAATCAGCAGTACAGACCAGGTGCAGCTGTTCAGTATCCTTCTCTTTGCCAATGGACATGATTGTTCTGGACTTCCTGGGCCACATCCAAATATGGTTGATCCTAAATTGACCAGTTAGGTAACAAGATCTTTGCTTGGCCCATTCACCTGCCAAACTTAGATTGAACCAACATTTCATGGTTAAAAGCTTTGCATTTAATTCTAAATTAATCCCATACAAATCCACATATTTGAGGAGCTTGAAAACTCTCTTCCTTTTCAATCACTTTGACCCTTTGAAGGAAAACCACTATATCATCAGTCGTTGAGATTACGGGTTTCACTGTTCCTAATTCACGCTGGCAACTGGCAATGGGAAGAACATAATTAATTCCTCCTCTTCTCAACAGGTGGTCTTGCATCCACAGCAACTGCCCTGTTCATAAAGGATGCTTGCTAATGTCTTGCTCAGAGGCTAGTGAGAAGGAGTAGGAATGCACCCCAGAGTGTCAGGAGATGTGAAAAAGCAAATCACTCTAATTGAAAAAATGTTGAACATGTCAGTTTCACATGTTCAGCCCTCAGTTTCACAGCCTCTGGGAAAAGCATGATTTACAGTTTGCAAGTAGATAGGGAGGGGGCCAGGCAAGGTGGTGCAGAGCCCAGTTAAGAAGAGGGGGCTGCCAGAGCCCTGCTCAGTGTACAGACTGGTGGAGCAGCCCACGTGTGGGGTGGGGGTTGGAGCTGCTGTGGTGAGCAAAAGTTGCGCCATTCTAAAGGGACGCTGTGCCTGCCGCTGGTACCATTATCACCTCAGTGGTGCCCAGTATGGCCAGGGCATTTTCAAGAAAAATCAGAAAGTCAAATTTTATGTGAAATCTCCTCATTTTAAATGTCATCAACTAATTCATATTTTTAAAGTCTACCTTCGACAGTTTCTTTTATTAGGTAGATCAGTGATTACAAGTGACTCTGACTTCTTTGTTTTCCACGTTTTATCATATCTGTTCAACACAAGTGTTATGTGTGTCTGGATGTGTTCCCTGTGACCCATAAAGGTCACACAAACAAAGAGCACGGACTGAAGGCATCTTGTGCAATTTCTGTCATCTTCTCATGGACGTGTGAGTAGTTGCCCCTTATGAAGGCGATAATGTACAGGTCACTTGCATCTTTGCTTTTCCTCTGAGCTCCAGACTTCTGCTACCAGTTGTCTACTTGACACTTTCTCTGGATGCCTGAAAATAATCCCAAATTCAACGTGACCCAAACAGGTCTTTTCATTCCCATCAGCACCTCCTCCCAACGTACCTTCCAAAAAAATCAAAAGTTCATACCCTGCCTCTATCTTCCTAATCTTGGCAGATGGCACCAACATTCATCAGATCACTCGCACCAAACGTATTTTACAGTTATCCTTCCATGGTGGCTCATGCCTGACTGAGGCAGGTGAATCACCTGAGGTCAGGAGTTCGACACTAGCCTGGCCAACATGGTGAAACCCTGTTTCTATTAAAAATATAAAAATTAGCTGGGCATGGTGGCGGGCTGTAATCCCAGCTCCTAGGAGGCTGAGGCAGGAGAATCGCTAGAACCCAGGAGGCGGAGGTTGCAGTGAGCTGAGACTGCACCATTGCACTCCAACCTGGGTGACAAGAACAAAACTCCACCTCAAAAAAAAAAAAAGAGTTATCCTTCATATTATTGTTTATCTGTGATTCACATTGTTTCAAAATACAGTATGGCCAAACAAAATGTCTGTAGGATGGAATCTATGTGCCAATGACATTCTACTTCTGCCTTTGGTCTTCAAAGATACTGGTGATATGGGACATGGGACGTTTTTAAATAACAAAAAAGTACTACTTTTATATGTATAGATGGAGGAGGAAGTCACAGCCAACTGTGTTGGTGATGGGAGAGGGAAGAGGTACTAGACCCACCCTCTTTCTCTCCCACATAAATCATCCTAAACTGGCAATGCTGAGTTCACCATCAGAGTCCTTGACATTTTTCTTACTTATTTCCTAGACCCTGATTTTCCTTTTTTACTTTTCATTTAATCATTGCATCATGAAAGGCCTAAAATGCAAGTATCAGGGTGAGGTAACACATCAGGCAATTAATCCATATGTGTAAATACTTCATGTCAGAGAGTTCCGGTTTTTACAGAGTAAAAAGGTTGGCCAGCATAAGAAAACTGAACATTTGAAGAGGGCGTGTGGGTGGAAAATGGAATTTGGGGACATGGAAGCACACTTGTCACAGCTTTGCCTATCACAGGCCTGTGGACGTGTGAAAGAAAAGCCGTGAAGGATGCATTTCCGTCTTCCACAGTTGCGAACGTTCTCTTAGTTACTCAGAACCACTCTTTATTCCTCCCCTCCACAGTTATCAGTGAGGCAACTACCGTGCTGGCTACTCCTAACACGAGGATGAACTACGAAGGCTGTGACGTCCAGGGCCAGAAGAGACCGTGGTAAGAGGAGCTGATGGGTGCTCTGGTGGAGGGCACTGATGGCGACCCAGAGCCTTCAAAGAGCGTGGGCACAGCACATTCCTTTTGCGCTTTTCTTTTAAGTTGGATGACTCTGTTGGAAAGAAGGCTTGACCTCATGAGTAATAAATTTAGCTGAAGGCAAAACTAAAGCTACTTCCTTTTTATGTGCCTCTGTTCCCAGGCTAATGTTGGTTGTGCCCAGCCAACAAGACAACTACCTGTGGCATGTTTACAGATCCATCATTTTCATCTACATCTCCAGCTAGGTGTTACATGGATATTTTGGAATGTATAGGAAATTACATTCTTTTCTAAAAAGAAAAGACATTATCAATATTATCAATTTCAGACTGCCATTATTAAAAAAAAAGAAATCAAGGCAAGTTGGAAATTGTTCTTTCAAACATGATATCTGGGGTGCTGGGTCTTGTTCTTACCTCATGAGCATTTCAGCTAAACTCTTTGCATCTGGGGAAAGAAAGTTAATATTAGTACATGGTAAACAACTCATTAACATTCACTTAGGCATTTATGACAAATACTCTACAGTCAGATGACAACAGTCATTTTTAAATGCAGTCATACACCCAGATCACTACTAATGACCTAGAGTTTTATGGCATCCTATTCCTTCTAAGTGGGACTTTAAAAATATATTTTAATTACAAAAAGATCATTATAACTATCCTATGATTATAACATTCTCAGACACCTACTAAATGTTTAATTCCAACCTATAGTCACTTCTAGGAAATCCAATTTTATTTTCAGTAGCCAGAAAATCAACATTTTGAGAGTATACCATTTATCTTGTACAAACCCATGCTTTTTGTTATCAAAATATCAGAAGTAAGTGGCATTATTATGGAGCTCTGAGTTTCTCGGGTTGACCAAAGAATTGTATAAATGAAATATCAATGTTTCTGGAAATGTAGGTGTCTATTTCAAATTCAGAAATTAAAACAAAAAACTGATTTTTTTCTCTGAGGACATTGTTTACCAAGACCTGGTTACCATTCCTGACAGAAGGAATCCTGACTGAAAGTGTAGAAAAATAAAATCCCTTTTTTTGGTAGTGTTATTTTGAAATTCACATTTCCCTTAAAATATAATTTATTCTTTTAACACATTTTGTCCTGGCAAAAATGAATGTTTCCTTACTTAGCGCACAAAAACCTTCTTTTTGTTTTTATTTCACTGCTCTCTAAAAAGTCTTGATGCTAAGTATACTGTTCAATGAACAGAACTTTCCGGAAATGGACTCAGCTGACTGTGCAACCCGCTCTGCAGTGAAAGAATACGTATGTGGGAACATTGCCACCTCATGCCTTTGGGGGCTGACATTTAAATATAGTCAGTTTCGGCATGGGGGGCAGCATGCTATTTCTGAAAGATGTGGACAGTCACAGAATAACCACGTAGAGACTGTCCCCACCATGAGCCAAGCTTAGTTCCTTAAGTCGGCCAGTCCCAATGGTAACCCCAAGATGGGGCCTGGTTTTGTGCACAGATGGGTTCAGTCTAGAAAATGAAACATGTCCCATCTACTCCACCCACGCAGCCAAGAAAAGAAAGCAAAATAGCACTGGATTTCCCAGTTCATGTCTTTATATTTATCTCCAAAGACACAGTAAAAATAATGAATTTCCTCTTTCCCTGAATGATTTAACACTTACAAAGTATATCTATCTATCTATAAATATATGTGCTTATATATACTTCATGTGTGTGTATACACACACACACATGCACACACACACACACGCACACACACACATATATATACACACATATGTATGATGCCAGGAGCTTGGAATTAATCAGCTCCATGTAACTACCGAGCGGTGGCTGGTACAATACTCTAAAAAGGGGGAAACAAATTCAAGGAGTAAACATCCCACTTCAGTTCACACTTGGAAGAGTTCTCAGACGGAATTGTCTTCAGAACCAACTGCTTTCCTCACTCTGCCCACCACAATAATTTCTCCTTTTCTATTCCCGGTCAGTCATCCCAACTCTCTCCTATGAGCTGCTCATGGCAATGTACTAAGGAATTGCAGAGTCCAGCAGGGAGAACAGAGCTCCCTGCAATGACTGCCATGCCAAAAGCAGACCTCCCTCGGCTGCCACGTGCAGTCATCCTCTGGGAGCTCTAAGCTCTTCCACAGGTCTAGATGCCCAAAGCTATTTGGGTCAACCCTTCCCTAAACCTAACACTGAACCACCTTGAAGGAGCAGCACGGAAGGTGGTTCTCTGTGCTAATAAGGGCTATGGCACAGAGGTCCCTTTGAAGGTTTCAAAGCACAGGTGTGACACAGTAAGATGGATTCCAGGTCTTCACCCTTCCTGCAGCGTGGATATCAGTGTTGGGCACACCAGCAATAAGGATGCTGATGTGGGACATGGGGTGCTTTGACATGAACGGGCAGTGTGCTCCATGCAGAGAATTCACATGCATTGGAATTATGAGCCCATTCAGGAAGCAATGAGTAGGCCAGTCTGACAGGAGAGAGGTGCTGCCAGGGTGGAGGCCTGGTGCATGGGGCTGGCCTAGACATTAAGGAGCTAAGGAGGTGTGACTTAGTATTACTGACCCGAAAGCTTCTATCTGGTTTAAGGGGAGACAGAAAAAAGGGGGTGAGTGGCGATGGATGTGGGTGCTGTGAACTAGCATCCACCAGGCAATCCAGAATGCTCTGAATGGGGAGGCGGGGCCTGGGACTTGTTGAAAGCTTCTTAGTCCTTAGTCCAAGCGTGAGGCTCTGAGCATTGGAGAAGAGAACAGGGGTTGAGTGGGTAACATAACGTCAAGATAGAGGAACCCTGTAAGAATCAGAATCTACCAGGTGTACAGGGGGGTGAGGAGGAGTTGCAGGGAGTCCAGGAAAAGGGCAAGATTTGGGATATGCAGAGCTGGATATAGTAACATAAGTGACAGGAATGGTCTGCAACGACACGAAAGCAACAATTTGGGGAGAGACTTGTCTGGTTTCCAAGTTGGCAGACAAGTGAGGCTGTCCAGAGGCAAATTTGGAATCAAGTTTGGGAAAGATGCTGGGGCCAAGATGAGGGTCTGGGTGTTTTTCATACTCCCATAGCAGGAGTACAAAAAGAAGATGGCAAAATCTCATCTGGGACCCACTTTTGCTGAGGGGTGAGAAGAGAGTCTGAGATAAGCCAAGAAAAAACTTTAAAGTCCCAGAATCACAGAATCTTAAGAGCAATAAAGACTTTTCAGATTGGCCTCCTAATGAAGGTTGGAGTCCCTTCCACAATGTCTTACGCACACGTGCACATATTCTCTGTCTGCATGGACTCAGAGCTGGGGCCGGTGCCCCTGCTGCACACTGAGGCCCTTCCCTTCCTCCCAGCACTCTCCTGCTGTTCAGGTCTGCAGGGTTCTCCCCCGCAGCATGTCCCAAGGGGACCTTTGTTTTTCCTCTTCTCAGTTCTAACCTTACTTACAGTCAGCATCCTTATTGCTGGTGTGCCCAGCACTGAAACCCACACTGCAGGAAGGGTGAAGACCTGGAATGCATCTATCATGTCACACCTGTGCTCTGAAACCTTCAAAGGGAGCTCTCTGCAGTAGCCCTCATCAGCACAGAGAACCGCCTTCCGTGCTGGTCCAAGTTGTCTTACGGCTCTGCTGCCTCTTCCTTGTGACCTCCAACCTCTCTCTGAGTTTCCTGCACTTGCCACTTTCTGCAGAGAGCCCGAGACTTTGCTGGTGCAAAGCTCTCTATGGTCCCCACCACCCCATGCAGATACAACTTGCTCTGTGCCCCCTCCCAGGCCCAGTATGCAGGGTTGAAGCTTTGGTTCCCCCGGCTTCCCTGGACCTCTGCCTTACATCTGACACAGCCCTTCCCAGCTTATACTGTGCCTACCTATTTTCAGGTTGTCTTTCTCTTAGCCCCTTTGGGCACAGTCCTGTCCCTGATCCACAGTGAAGCTACACAAAGATTTCCTGAGGACACATTTAATTGTGAGAAACATCTTCCTTTTCTTGTGTAGAAATTCCCTGATGTAAGTTCAACCTGCAGCAGTTCAGATATTTCCACTTAGCTGCATTTCCCTTGCTTGGCCTCAGCTTTCTCATTTCTGGGTTACATTCTCTAATTTTCTCAACCACTCCTCCTACGGAATGATTTCTAGGTAATTCCCTACTTGGGACTCTCTTCTTTGAAAGGCCTGTGATTTTTAAATTTCTTTATTAAATGGGGCCGAGTAAGATGCAGGTAATTCTTGATCTTCTAGCACATAGGGAGTGCTCATTATAGTTGTTGCAAACTGATTTTTTACAACTTCTATAGAAGACTTCACAATTATCCCTATTAAACTGTTCTCTTCTTGGTCCAGCCTTTCAAAAGCTCTTCAAATGTGGATTCGTCCCTCTCATCCATTAGCTTCCCCACCAGGATGTGTGTGACCTCCAGGATTGGATCAGCCTGCCCATGCTTTCAGCTATGGCCTGGCGTTCCCTTATCAATCAGCCCTGTCAAAACGCATATGGAGTTTGTCCAGACCCCTGGTGGTCCATTCCATTCCCTGATTGCTCGCAAAACATCCTTTCTGTAACCTCAACTAACTTATTTCAGTCAGTGATGCCCAGAATTAATCCATTGTTTTTGAAAATGGGTCCAGGGTATAGATGTTCTTTGACTTACTATCACCTCCTAGTGAACTCATCATATAATTTAAGTCAAAAAAGCACTCAATATGCCTGACCTACCAAACATCAGGGCTTAGCCCAGCCTACCTTCAACATGCTCAGAATGGTTACCCTAGCCTACAGTTGGGCAAAACTACCTAACACAAAGCTTATTTTATAATAAGGTGTTGAGTCTCTCATGTAAAAGTATTGAATCACATATCACCAACCCAGGAAAAGATCAAAATCCAAAATACAGTTTCTAACGAATGCATATTTTGTACCATTGCAAAGTCAAAAACTCCTAAGTTGAACTACAGTAAGTCAGGGACCATCTGCACAATCATTTTCTAATACCTCTAATTTGCATTTGATTGTTCAAAGGTTTTCCAGAAAAATCTTGGGGTCATGTCTGGAAAAATTTTGTTCCGAACCCTAAAATGTTATCCTTCAGAATCATGGGACTGGAACCCCATGGCATCTTCCCTAATTTTTTCAGTGGTGGTGGAGATACTTCCCTCTAGTGAAATAGCAAGAATTTATTGTGTCTGCATTAGGCTGCTTGCACTTTGGAACTTGTGTAATAGTTCTTTGCAAACATTGTCTGCAAAAAGCAACATCCCCACCTCCACATAATGGCTAATACAGAGTATGTTTTGAAAAAAATGAATCATTTTAAACTCTCAGGACTTTGATTATTTTCATCAGCATCCTGAGTTTTATCTCTCTCTTCTTTTTCTTTCTTTCTCTTTCCCCTCCCTCCCTCCCTTCCTTCCTTAATTCCTTCCTCCCTTCCTCCCTTCTTTTCTTTCCTTCTTCCTTTCTTTTTTCTTCCTTCTTTCACTCCCTTCCACCTTCCCCCTTCCCTTCTTCTTTCTTTCCCTCTCTCCCTGTCTCTCTGTCTCTCTCCCTTTCTTTTTCTCCCCTTCCTCCTTCCCTCCCTCTCTCCCTCTCTTCCTTCCTTCCTTCCTTCCTTCCTTCCTTCCTTCCTTCCTTCCTTCCTTCCTTCCTTCCTTCCTTCCTTCCCTCCTTCTTTCTTATAATTCATGGTCCACATTTTCTGATGCAAAAGGACTTCTCCTGGTACACATCAAGCAAAGCAGATGCTGAGCTGCTCTCCTGTCTACCTGCCATCTGTTAATATGAGAACACTGTTCATAGCCTTGTTCTTCTTGCCCAAACACAGCTAAACAGCCCTTGCATTGCCTGTCACATTTTTTTCCACACATTTCAGATCAATGTGAGATTCAGACTTTGCGACATCTTTTCTAAAGGCCGTCGTTACTCCCACGCATCCATCCTCGGCTCTTGGCTCCTCCCTTATCTGTTGGATTGGGAAATAATGGAGAAATGATACCAGGATAGTTTAGTGATATTAAAATGTGGAAGGAAGGAATTTCAAGAGACAACATTTGCTAACACGCTGAATGCTGCAAAGAGGGCTAAAAAATGATGGCTGAAAGGATAATCTGGAGATCAGAGAAGAGCTGGTGATCTGTCTTCAGAACAATTACATTTGAGTGTTGAGTGGAAGGGGACTGTGAGAATTTGGGAGTAAGTGAGAGTTAGTGTAGCTGAGGAGAGAATAGGCTCAAGTATTCAGTGCCGAAAAGAATTAGAGAGGCAGTAGGTTGAAGATATGCAAGCTAGAAAGAATATGTGTGTCTCTCTCTCTATATATATAATGTACATATTTAAAATATAATTAGGGGAAGGCTGAATGGTAGTGAATATTGAGGTAAAAAATCAATAGACCAAGTATTTTTGATGGGCAAACATAAAGTTATATAGTAGCTATTGATACTGTATTAATACATCTTCTGAGTCCATGTTTAATTGATAAACCTTTAGAGCTTACTTAATATTGATGAGACAACCTGTTTCTTACTTGAATATTCAAAATCCTACAGAAGTTTCATGGCAAGAGGAGTGGGGTAGGGAGAGTGATCTGAACTCCCTTCTAGCTCTGCCTGGACTCATATGTGATTCTGGGTAATTCTATAGCTGGCCTTCAGTTTTCCTGTCAGAAAATGGGGCATCATAGTGGGCAGTTCACACTCAACCGTTTTGCAGGGCTATTGAGAGGCTAAGGCAGGATGGTGCACAGTGAAGTGAGATGGAAAAGAAAGAGAAGTGAAACAGTGGGAAACAGTAGTAGTCTGTGGATGAGTACATGGTTAGACTGAGTTTTGGGAAATGGCACCTCCAGTTGGATGAGGAGCCTCCCAGCTCGGTCTTGCCCAGCTCCTGTGTTCTGTTTGTGGACCACTGCTTGCATCCTGGCAATGTGCCTGGCATGAAGGTGCATGTCAAGGAGGCAGAGCATGCCACAACATGGCGGGGGAGAGTGCACACCACGGCCCCAGGCACTGCAGCTGTGCAAAACTTGAGGGGCTGAATTGCCTCATATTCTGCACACCCAAATGCTTCTTTAAAAAAGAGAAATCTCATTTATAGCCATGTGGCCATGTTTTCCTGTCCGAAGTTCTAGTTATGTAAAATGGAAGATGGTTTGGTTAATACCTCCACTGGACAGCCACTTGCAGATGCACAAAAAAAACAGTTTGAGGGTGGAAGATTTGACCTTATGTTACCATTCATCAAAAGCTTTTATTTGCAGCCTCTCCCTCAACAGTCCCTGCCTTTCTGTGGAATTGAAATAGTCTCATAAAGTAGCTATTTTTGCAAGGGCTATAAATCTACATTTATGTTTTTACAAGATCCCAAATAGGACTTCCAATCATCAACATGCTCAGACGAAAGCTAATTTGAAAACTGTGGCAGACATATATTTAAAAAGGAAGGCCATATATACTGGTAATCTGGGAAAACTGCATGCACAGACATAGACAAAACAGAAGACCCAGGCAAAACAGAGCTCCAGGGCCCGGCTGAGACCCACAAGCCCCTCCTGACTGCCCACTCCCTGGCCCTCCACTGGCAGTCCTCAAGTCGCCCTCGCCCCAGTGCTCTTCTGCTTCCCACTCTCAGATGCAAGAGAGCTTTTTCTATTTAATTTTGCTATAACAAGTTTGATGTTTTAGAAGAATAATTTCATTAAGAAACCAAGGCAGAAAGAAAGAGAGAGAGAGAGAGAGAAAGAGAGAGAGAGGAGGAGAGATAAGGAGAGAGAGAAAAAAGGAGAAAGAAAGGGAAAGGAAGGAAGGAAGGAGGGAGGGAGGGGGCGAGGGGGAAGAAAGAAAGAAGAAAGAAAGAAAGAAAGAGAAAGAGAGGAAGGAAGAAAGAGAAGGAGAAGAGAAAGAATGAAAAGGAAAGAAAGAAGGAAAGAGAGAGAAAGAGAGGAGGAGAGATATGGAGAGAGAAAAAAGGAGAAAGAAAGGGAAAGGAAGGAAGGAAGGAGGGAGGGAAGGAGGGAGGGAGGGGAGGGGGAGGGGAAGAAAGAAAGAAGAAAGAAAGAGAAAGAGAAAGAGAGAGAAACAAAGAGAGGAAGAAAGAGAAAGGAAGAAAGAGAAGAAGGAAGAAAAGGAAAGAAAGAAAGAAGAAAGAAAGAAGGAAAGAGAAAGGAGAAAAGACAAGGCCCAGAACAAAAGGTTTCAGAGTACAGGCTTCTAATGCCATCTGAACCACAGTTTGGGCATCTATTAGCTTGGCAATGAAGGGGGGCATGTGTGCTACTTATTCATTAACAATGTGGGCTTCCCATATTTAGGGGGGCTTTATGCATTAGTGCGGGGACGTCTTAATTTACTTAGAGTCTATCTCAAGTCTAAGTGTCACTGGGCTCCTAGATGCACACTCCTGCTTTACATTAGTAAAGTTCAAATTACCTTTTGGTTTTCCAAATGAGGGGAGCTTCGGGCTCATTTGCAGAGCAGATAAATGTCCTGCATAAATCTGCCTGCATAGCACCATGAACCCAGATTCTCTCTGGGAACGGGCTTCTGAAATTGATCAGTTTTGTAACAATCCATTTCAAAGCATGCTTAAAATAATAAACATATTTCCATTCAAGGGAAGCAAGACATTTTGCCACAGAAGCATGGTCAAATGTTCATGGTCCAACCTGCAGGACTTCAAATAAGCTAAAGACAAAAATCAGCGGGGCATCACTGATTTAGCTTATTTCAAGTCCTGCAGGCTGACCTACGCTGACTGCTGCCAACAGAAGCTTGTGCCTTCTTGCATAAATGCATGCCAAAGGAGGAGGCTTTTAGAAATCCTGTAGTTGATTACTTGACGTGGGATCACATTTTATAAGGCTGGGGCTGCTGGGATATCAGGCCCAACCAGTGACTTACTCTATACCCTTCCACTTCAAAGGATCTAGAAGTTGAAGAAAAACCAGGGCACCATTAAAAGCAAAATGCAGCTTCTAAACTCCTGGATAAGGTTATAGATTCAAAAAAAAAAAAAAAAATGTGGGCACTTGCAGGCAATTTAGAGTTTAGGAGGTCGCTATGCTCTAAAATTAGTAAAGCACTCAGGAAGAGAGAATATAGGTTGACTACACTGCTAGAGTCCCATTTTCTTTTTTCTTTCTAAAATTTTACGTCAAATAACATTATATTATATTCATCTAACTAGGTTACTTGTCTATACAGTGAAACATACTCAGCTTATAAACATTTTTATAGTTTCTAGCAATTGAAAAATGTGATCAATTTCAACGATATGAAATTGATCTCACATAATCACTCTAAAAACATCCATTGGGGATCCCTGCAATATTTCTCTATAATTCAAATCTCCTTATTTCCATTTTTAACCCTGATAGATGATTACTCAGGCAAAACACTGACATGTTACTAGAAATGTTGTCTTTACTTTGGACAATTAAAATATTCTGTCTGTAGCATCTGTAAATATATTTAAACTTATTCCCCACAGGCACCCGAGTCTGTACCTTATGTGGGTTTGCTTGTAATTGGGTGATTTCACAATGCACTCTGGATATTCAATAGATAGGCACCTATTCCTTTAAACTCTGTGGCTGCATTTTTCCTTCATGAGTGAGTTGAAAATCCTTTGTATCATTACTGAACGTGTCAGGGCCCTGCAGGGCTAAAAAACAAAGATCTTTCTGGGGAAAGGACGTTCCATGGATTCCCCTTTACGACCCTCAACTCTGAGTCTGGCCTTTATTGGCAGTGCTTTGCACAGTTATGGAGATGGGTCTGCCCCTGGCAAGCCTTGACCCACTGCCACTACAATGTCACCTTTTATAGTTCTCAGAGTCTTAGAAATCTCTTCTTTTTCTAGGACCTAGTAAACTCTTGTGATCAAACAGAAATGGTCACCAAGCAAATGTTACCACTCGTTTAAAAAAAAGGTTCCATCTTGCACCTGGCAGATAATCTACAGTGGTTTGTCGAATTGAATTTATCGCAGTATGTCCACATTAAAACTTGCCATTCCAAAGTGGCATGGAATTGGGTACCCAATTCTTGGCATCCTGAATGCCTTCTTGTCAGATTCTTGATTTTAGAAGCCATTATTAACCATGTACAAAATGCAGAACTGCAGACACCTTTGTGCTACTGCAAGCTACTTTTCTGAAATCCTTTGCTCCTTGACATCTCTGAGGAATACTTCCTCTTTGCCCTGGCCCTTATTTTCTTCCTACTGAAACTTTTGCTTTGGATTTATCTTTTCCCCAGAACAAAGAAAACAAAACTGTTTCTGGGGAATAAAAGGCCAGCCCTCTGAGGTGATGTACTGCTTTCTTTATCAAGCCCAACTGCAAAACACTAGTGTCTAGAAGTCGAGACGCCAACAATAAAAACGCCAGCCCCAGGATGTTTTCTGGAGATAGCACTTGTGCAGCAATAATTAAGTTACAAGGAACGACTAAGAATACAAATACAGGATGTAAGGGTCATCACTTCAACCCAAAGACCTCGGTAAGAGTCCAGAGCACGTTTCACTGGAAGTGCTCTCAGTGACAAGGAAAAGCACAGTTGGGGTGCTCAGGTTTGAAGGTGAATAGGAAAAATAAAACAAGAGCTGGGAAGGATGGATAGCAATAGGAGCCAGGAAAAAGAAGAAAAGGTGAATTTAGAGGAGGGTGTAGACTGATGAGAAGCATTGCCTAGATACTTAACTCTTGTGATTAGATGAAAATCATTAATAAGAAACATTTGCTATTGGTTTTAAGAAACATCATAGAGACAACATGTAGCCTTCTAAATGCAAGTAGTTAGACCTAGTTGTCTAACGGTAACAAGGACAGACACCCTGTCCTAAAGTCCAGGCCACTGTGAACAAGGGTTATGAAAATATTCTTTTTGTATTTTAGTGATGAACACTCATGAGTTGAATGGAGTTGAACACAGTCCACATTATACGGAACTTCTCACCATAACGGGCTGTGTTCTACACTGGTAGTTCTATTTTACTTAGCACTGAAGTAACCTCCGTTTTCCTTTCTACTTGGGATTAACCCGTCTTTTGTTTTCACTTATGTAGGCTTTCTTTGAAGCCCTATTTCTGCATTCATGACATATTTTGTTCTTTTACTGCTAGCTGCTTATGGGCCCACCTCCTACCCTAAACCTAGAGTTCGGAAAGCTCTTTTCATCTTTGTATATTAAGCACCTAGCATTTACTCAAGTTATGGCTGCAAAATTAAAAGGTAATTGGTCAGCACAAATGAGAAAGAACATTTCAAGGAGACTGATGGTTTGCCTGAATTATTGGGCTGCAGGAGATTTTCATGGAAGGATTTTAAATTGTACAGATGACGTACAATGTACTTCAGAATTGTAATTTGTTGGCAGAGCAAAAGCCAATTGATAGTAAAAGGTACTAGAATTCCATAAAAAGGGGTGCTTCGGATAAGTGAAGACAGGTGAAAACATTACCGTGTTCTCTGCTTCAACTGGATTATGGTTAAATTAAGTATTTACAGAAGAGGTCAATGTTTTCTAAATATATTAGCAAAGTTTGGGATATGTTTTGGGGAGACGGTGATTCTAGACTTGTTTTATGAACGTAACTTTGAAGCATACATAGGATGCTGCATAGCAGTAGTCCACACTGCACCGATATTAAAATGAAAAGACCTTGTAATACACTTTACTGAAAAGGTTACCTCACCGGTAAAGGGCAAAGGACCTCAGAACACTTCTGCACAGTTTCACATTTGAAATAACTCCTCGTCCTCACATTGCAGAGCAAGGGCAAGTAAGGGCTCTTGGCCAGAAGCTGAGAACAGCCTCATCACAGAGAACGACACGGAGCCGGACATGATAATCATGGTGTCTCTTCACAATGGTGCTCATCTGGCCTGGCTTCCCCAGCCTTCATTATGCTTCTGCTTCATTAGAGTGAAACTCTTATACCGGGCTTCAGTTCCCATCTCTAATTTGGGATGGCATGTGTTGTCTGCCTCATAACGCTTTACCGGTACCCGAAGCCCCCAATTTCCACTTCCAGTCAGTCAAATAATTCTTATTCCCAGAGCAAATCTGATATATCTTTTTATAGAAAGCTCTAATTGGTGGCTTTACTGGACCCACTGAAAATTAAAGAGACTAGAGTTAAAAAATTAACTTTCCGTGCCTACCGACAGCTGGGATTTAGGGGACAAGCAGGAGGCTGGCTTTCACCTGATTTCGGACCGAGATAGGAGCATTCTTATTGCTCTTCCCTGAGGCTCTGCAGTCTCGCTGCAGGAATATCAGAGAATCAGGAAGTGGGGGAACCTGGGTCAGAGAGGGAAGAATCACTCCCCTTTGGGGTTTGTTCTCCAGCTGGCCTCTCTCTGGGTGGCTGCGGAGCAGCAGGGGACACCCAGGGGTGGACAGCCGGGCCTGGACCTACCTCGCAGCCTTTTCAGCCTCTGCTCCCGCCGCCTCCTCCGCACAACCAGCAGGAGCACGAACAGCAGCAGAACTCCCACCAGGATACAGGAGATGGTCACTAGCATCTTCAGCCCCTCGTTGGTCGTCAGCCCTTCTTCACTTTGGACAACTGACTTAATGAGTGGAGGAATTGTACCTGAAAGCAGGGCCACGGTGTTAGATGGCTATTAATGAAGACGGCATGGCGGAGCTTTTAGGGATGACAGGTTATAAATATTGTGCTGTGTGATCTGAGGGTGTCGGAGGTGATGAGAAACGAAAAGAACTCTTTCTCTAGGTCCCAGCTAACTTATTTTCTTATTTATTTCCCTCCCTCTGCCTGAACTTCCAACTTACTGTATAGCACACGTTTGAAAAGGACTTCATTTTGTGATGCACTGCTGAGCGCAGGCCCTTGAAAGCATGAGGCCAGGGCTGACAAAAGCCACATGAATTAACCCAGAATTAAATGTTCCCATGACTGTCACCCATAGGACAATTGATAGAGACGATCTGAAAAAACTCCACATCAGAATGTTGGGCACATGGACAGTAGAGCATGTGCAGGGAGTGGGTACTACATACACTGGCATGAGGAAGCTCAAATCCCTCGTTATTAGGTTAATTGCTTACTTTTATCACAGGTGTAAGACCAGATCTACTTCAACAGCTCCCATTTGAGGGTATAAGAGCTACAGACAATTTTTCAAAGGGGACCCTAGATGGAGCCTACTTTTGACCAGGCATTGTTAAATAGTGCTACAAAATTCAGATTATTTCGAGTTACAAGGAAACATTGAAGGAAAATGAACTCTGAGCTGTCTTAAGCTGCCTTCTATCCAGATGCTGAGTACAATGGGTACAGAGATCTACATGCAGGCACCCACTGTTTATGGGGCATGTATTTTGCTACCCTCCATTATAGAAGATGCTCCACCCTACTGCACTTTCCATGTACAACAAGGGCCAGAAAGTCAGCACTTTAGGAAAAAAGAATGCAAAACTAATTTAATTTTCCCCTGAACAAAACGGTCTTTATCCCGCATTTAGTAAGTATAGCAGGGATAACAGAATCCCCATTCCTCTGTGATCTCTGTTAAAGCCAAGAAAAATGTTCTTCCCACTTTAAAGTGTTTTTGTGGAAACCGATGCCTCCAAATGCTCCGAAATCCAGGGAGGAGGCACTTACGGGATGCCCATGAGGATGGGTCTGCAAAGCCAAGACAACACAAGGACAAGCAGAAACATTTGGCTAAGGAAATTGAGGAAGAAAGAGTGAGATCAAGACATACAGGACTCTGAAACCTGAGTGTTATGAATGTAGGCTGTCAACGCTTGGTTTTCCCAAGATAAAAAAGTTCTTCAGGCAGATGTGACAATAGAGATATTAAAGCTATATATTCATGAGATTGGTCCGAAGAAATCCGTAATTTCTTTCAAGGAATATATAAATATGAATTCTTATTTCTTAGTGTAATAGTCATTTCATACTTCCAAAATGTAAAGGTAGCTTACAGGATTTTTCAAAATTTGGGATCTTGGATAAAGTGAGAAAATTATGTTTTCTTATAAGGCAAACATTTAAAATCCGCAGAGCACTCTGTGAATTAGAATCACAGTTTCCAATTCTATACATGAATAGTTTCTAATTAAATCATTAGCTGTGAGCATATCATCCGTGTGCACATTTAAGCTGAGTGCCTGAGCATCTGCACATATTGTAGAGAAGCTGGGGACAAGAGTGTGACATTGCAAGGCAATGATGTAAAGTAAGAAAGATACTTACTACTCAAATATATGCAGGTTGACACGATTTTGTTGTACCCTTCAATGCTAAGTAAAGTGTCTGGTAAGTATCAAAGTTCTTTTCTTTGTAAGATCAAATAATTCAACCACATTACAGGGAGAGGCCAACTTGGAAGTGTTCTTCTGCCTGTGGGTGATGCTTGGTGACAGGGACACCTTTGAAGAAGTCACTCAAGAGTGAGCACTATAAAATTAGAGAGAGGCAGCCCATGAAAAGCATCAGCCCTTGAAGAGAAAAGTTGTTGTCTGGGAGGTCATAGGCTATTCTAGGGCCACAGGACAGAGCCCCAGCAGAAGCTAGGGACCCCAGCTGGTGTAACCAATGCTGGAAGAGCTTTCTGCTCAGGGTCCTCCTAGAGACCAGGGACCCACGTCAAAAGTGCCAGGAAGAGCCTGGGCTCTGGCAGAGGAGGATATCATGGAAAAATGACTTTGGACAGGAGATTTGGGGTAGGTTTCCTCTGTGTGCCTCCAAGTGGGCAGAGTTAGTTGTCGGTTATTTGGATATTATAAGAGAAATCGGCCAGATGAAAACCTCAGGCAACTTCACCCCATTAGCTCCTTGTGGTCATTTCTGTGGGTCCTTAGGTTCACGGCCATTCCTCTTAGCATGGCATAAACTGTGCTCCAAGGAGGTGCCTGCTGGAGCTTTAATAAAGTGGCCTCCCAAATGCACAAAGTAGAGGAAGAATCACTCTCCCAGAGAGCAACCTTTTCTTTCAAGGGCTAATGCTTTTCATGGGCTGCCTCTGTGTAATTTTACAGCCCTCAGTTGTGAGTGACCTTCACTGAAAGGTGTCCCCTCACAAAGCATCACCCACAGGTGAAGGAGTACTTCTAACTTGGTCTTGGCTCAGCTCATTGTGATAAAGGGTTTGGGTGTTTCTTGGTTAACTCATTAAATACTGTGGTCTAGCCTGACTAACAGGAAGCAAACAGAAGGCTCCCAGGAGAGCTACACTGGAGCTCCAATTCATCCTGATGAATAGCTGCTGTTTTTATCATGCAATTAGAGCACCTAACTCAATGCCTGCTGTTCCCCAGTGAGAAATCAGCATCAATGTGCTGCTACTGGGACTATCTAAATCTCCCCCCTATGCCGCAGTCAGGGACACACTCCCTCCCTTTCAGCTTCCTTGGGTTGAGCATTTGTTCATTTAGCAATACATGGCCCTTGAGCCCAGAAAAAGGAGTAAGATTTTCAACGATTTATTTTTGCTTGACTAATGTCAAGAGACACCTCACCTAGTTTCTGGAAAGTGAATGCCAGCTGCAAGTGTGTGTGAGTATGCGTGTGTGCATGTGTTCATGGATTTCTATTATTATCCTGTTTCCATCAGTGGCCCTGCTCCTGCCCAGAGACTAATATAAGCTCCTTTACCATGGAAAATTGTTTAAGCATATGCAGTTTAAGGGTGTAATGAGTGCAAAAAAGAAACTTGTTATATGGATTGGGATGAGGTGGGGACAGGGGTGAGAGACAACAAAAGCAATGTTAGCTCATAGACATCAACACAAGCACAGAACCACGTGGACAAGAGTCCTTCAGCCCTAAGAGAAATCACTCCTGCCCCAGGACTTCCCAGTGAGGCTCCCTATGGCCCTGAGTCTATTATTTCTGGACACACAGTAATGGTCATCTGGCTATAATGTACCAGGGAGCCCCAGAGAGAGTCCACTGGATCTCCAAAGCCTAATAGGCTCCAAGGGCACTGGTCACACTACGGCAGATGATGTTCGATGGGAGTGGGGCAGGGCACACATGCACATCCCCTAAGACACAAACGGGAGAGCCACGAAGCCAGCCAGCTTACTGCCGTCGTAGTTCAGCGTGGCGAAGTTGGCCTGCTTCTCCGCACAGCCGGCGCTGTTGCACACCCGCATCTGCAGCTCATACCACGTGGCTTCCTGCAGGTCATACAGGATATAGGACTTGGAGAGAGAGGTCCTCTGAGCTGTGGTCCACACCGTGGTCCCGAAGGGCCTGTACTCCAGTGTGAAGGAGGTGATGGGGCAGCCACCATCATTCCAGCCGATGAGGTTCAGCCTCACGCGCGTGGTGTTGATGCTGGCGAACAGCTCCTGCTCCTTTGAGAACTGGGGCTCTGCGGGAGAAGACACATGGAGGTCAGCTCACAGGACACGTGGGGAGGCCATCAGCATCTTCATGCATTTCCCTTGGACTGCTATCTCCAGTGACGTCAGATGCTCAGTCCAAGTCTAGCTCACAGGCCACTGGCAACTTGTCCCCTATTAACAGAGACTTTATGGACTAACAGGCTCTCTCTAACTGTATTTACCTGAGCGTGTGAGGGGAAATTGCATGGGCAGGGGTTATTTTGGGATATCCTGGAGTTTCCTAAAGAACAATGTGATGTTCATGTATGGGTTTCCTTCTGTGGTTTGCATTGCAGTGTGCTGGGTTGACCTTTTTCCACCCTCATGTGGCGAACCTGACATGAGAAGACACAGTTGGGTTTTGGAAGCACCAACAGATTTTCCTCCACATCCAAACACTTGGCCTTGGAGCCCAGGGACCTAGTGGATAGATTTCTGCATAAATCAATCCCGGATCATTTGACCTCTTACCACTTGTTGCCCGAAACTCTGGCACTGAGCACAAATAATACCGGTGCCATCTCATCACTCGCTCTGCTGCCATCTGACCCCAGTCCACCTCATGGGACACCCATGGCAGGGAAACCTTCAGAGACATCTCCTTACCTTCCTATGCTCACACAGAGCTGCACCATCCCTCCTTCTTTCTGGAGTTTCTGGGACAAAACCTTTTTCTCTGAATATTATTTGTTTGTGGTTCTTCTCCTTGAAAGTCCACATTTTAGATAAAAAAAAAAACGCAACTCACATTGAAATGTTAACAATTTACCCCATCGTTTTCCCCTTGAAAAGAGGGGGGCTATGTGGCAATGTGAAAATCATAGGAAGATGCGGGTCTGGGCTGGCTAAGGGAGAAGGGCACCTCAAAGCATCTGAGAAGGCAAGGGTCATGCTTCACGGGTGCCCAGCCGTGGCACCTTACGTTGACACCAATGCCCTTGATTTTTAAATGACATTCTTCTTTTTAACTGCAAATGAAACAGAAGAGAGGACCAGAACACTCTGTAATTTCCAGCCGTCCCTCTCATTATGCTGTGACACTGCTGAAGCCATTTGGGGAATGACAAAGTTCAGACACATAAACATAAAACATGACGGATCTTTTATGATTCCATTCTCCCCTACCGGCTGGGAAAACAGGATACTTAGAAGTGACTAGAAGGCATACCCACCTTTTCCTAAGGTCTTTGCTTCTATGATTTCACTTATGCGCCCTGGACCCACTCCATTTTGGGCTGTAAGTGTGAACTTATACCAAGTCCCACATTTCAGATTTTCCAAGCGGTAGGAGCGCTCGCTGGGGCTGATCGGAAAGCTCCCCCATTGCTCACTGTTGTCTTCAGAATACTGCAGTATGTACCCTGCAGAGAATGAGAAAGATTCACACGAGCACTGTTCGCTTTCCACGGGAATTGGACTGACGTTTGCATTTTGTATGGGTCACAGAATGAGCATTCTCAGAAGTGAAGAATCTTCAGAGGGAACATTTTCACTCTTTCTGATTTCAGGAAATTTAACCCAGCCTGGGAGAAGCACCATGATGTACTGATTGGTGAGTCATTTGGGCCACACCAGACGTTATCACTGTGAAGTATTTCTGGATAGTGTGGTCAAAATTAAACCACTTTTCTGCTCATTCTCTTCTAACAGCCATAGGGCAGCAGGGAATACTGTCACTAAATAGCTGCCCCTCAGATCACACGTGCCTGAATCCTTGGGTGCAGATATAGGCTGAAGCTGAGTTATTTTTGTGAGACCTGAATCTCTGGGAAAGAAGAGTAGAGATTTCCTCAACTGCCCCACTCCTCATGTACCCCTGGTCTCACATCCACAGACGCTAGGAGAACCGGCTGTATGTCTTGCAGCCATCCCAATATTCTGACAGTAACCTGGCTTCTCTTTAGTTTGAAAAATTCCTCCAACAGTTCATTCCCCCACAGGACCACGACCTCTACTTTTACAACTGCCAATGATGACTGTCCACTCTTGAGCTCTCGTTCCACGCCAAGTCCCATCCTAAGCCCTTTGCTTACATTATTTCTGCAACTCTATGGAACAGTGATGACTCTCCCGCAGAACACATGACGACACTGAGGTCCAGAGCAGCCGAGTGGTGAGTCCCGAGTGCTGAAAGGAGGACTCAGACCCCATGGTCAGCCTGAAGCCCATGCTCTTCACCCCTGTGAATGCCTAAATATTCCTCCCATTAGCTCCTTCATTGCTGTTATCTAAAGCCATGTCCCTTCTCTGCTCTGACTAGCCAGCCTGGAACATAGTGTCTTTGCACCAATGGGTTGGTACCTTCTATTCCTGCCTTGTGGAACTCCATTTTAATACAAATAAAGCATTTCTTGCCCTCTGCACTAAAGTGTCTCCTAACCTCAAACAGCAGGTCTGCTGATTTCCACACCCCTCACATGGCGATCACGCATCTCTGATGCCTCCTTCTGAGGTCATGGTCAGTATCTTCCCAACTCCTTTCGGCCTTCCCTCCTCACTGGCCATAGAGTCCCTTCTCCTTCCTGAGCCTTTGTGTTCCTCATCTGAGCTCTGCAAAGCTCCTCAGTATCTGACAGGTGATACCTGTGCGCCTGCTCCCAGCCACATCCCAGCCTGTACTCTAGCCAGCCTACACATTGTAGGAATTCGCTTTCCTCCCCTTTCCACCCTCGAAGCCACCTCAAAACACTCCTCTAATCCTTAGTGATATGTCTACATAGTTCCCTGTCTCCTGCTACCATCCTCAGTGATGTCAGTGTCCATCAGTGTGGGCACACAACTTACAACACCTCCTGATGATGGCAATGGCGCTGGCCACTACTGTGTTTCAGGGATGCTGGGTTATCTTTCTCTTGGAAACTCTCCCTCACTAAAACTGGCTTCATCCTAAAGACCTGTGCTCTGACACCATTCTTGTTCTACCTCTCCCATGCTCTCACATATGCAGAATCCAAGCCTCACTTCATTTGAGCCTAAAGCCTAGGGTCCCTTGAGTCCTTCCCTATGTGTCCCCCATTTTTTTCCTGTACAAAGGTTCTCTAGTCAGCCTGGAGCCTTTGGTAGGGCATTTCAACAAGGAGCCCAGTTTCTCCCACTCTTCAGACTTCTGGCCATGCTTATGTTACTGGTAATCTGTGATCCACTTTTCTTCCCAGTTGTCCAGCATCATTTAAGAAAGTCATTAAACTGTGTTAATTGTGACTCCTACAATCTGTGCTGTGCATCTGCAGCTGGGTCCTTGCAGCATCTTGGCAATGACTTTGTTGATCTATTAATGACTCCCTGTGGATTTCACAAGGCAGCTGTTACAAATCTATCCCATGCTCCTCAAATCCAAAGGCACTTCCTCACCCCCAATCATCCCACTATTTAAAAAAAATCACCTCACTTTTTCTTTCCTAAAAAAAAGAAAAAAAAAAGAAAGATCTTCCCTTCACCCATTGGAGTGCTGATAAATGTTTAACAACTGGTTCCTTGGAGAGGACAGAAATGGCCCTGATTTGTAGAATTTCTGATTTCCATGGTGAGAATGTTCTTAGCGGCCACTGAGTGCAAAGCTGGGAAGTGCCTCGCTCCAGGGAGCTGAAAGAGCTGCTCTAGCACACCATTGGCACCACTCTGAAATGCTCCTGACTTCCAGTTACCTTCTCAGCCTTCCTTCTCTCTCAGAAGAAGGGATGTTCTCTGCCTTAGGAAGTCTAAGCCCTGATTCTCTCTCCCCAGCCCTGGGACCTCCTTTATGGCTCAGGCCCTCTTTCCTGTGTATCTTCTGTCTCTGGCTTAATTCCACTTACACTAGAACAACCAGGCTCACTCCTGCTCCATGTAAACCTCATTTAGGCTGCGTGTGGTGGTTCATGCCTGTAATCCCAGCACTCTGGGAGGCTGGGGTGGGCAGATGACCTGAGGTCAGCAGTTCAAGACCAGCCTGGCCAACATGGCAAAACCCTGTCTCTACTAAAAATATAAAAATTAGCCAGGCGCAGTGGTGTGCATCCGTAATACCAGCTACCGGGGAGGTTGAGTCAGAAGAATTGCTTGAACCTGGGAGGTGGATGTTGAAGTGGCCAAGATTGCACCATTGTACTTTAGCCTGGGTGACAAAGCCAGACTCCATTTCAAAAAAAGCAAACAAAACCAAAAAACCTTGTTCATACACCTCAACTATAAAGTAATTGCAAAGGCTTTGTGCAAATAGATTGCTTTACATCTACACTTTAGGTCCTCTGTCTTTCATTACTTTCTAAGTCAGAACAATACCCATGGTTATGTAAATGAATGACATCATGTTGACAAAACAGAAAAGAAACAGTGTGTAGAATCTCAAAACAAGAGATATTCAAGTTTTTTTCTTTCTTTCTTGCATTTGTTGGTATTTCACTTTTTGAATGAACATCCTTGGATGAATGATTTGAATTTCAGCAAATATGCTAAAAATAGAAATACGGTTTATTTCTCAGGTAATGGAGGAATTGCTTATGTGATATATTTTTTGGGGGGAGAATAACACATAGCAGTCATTTGCTGAAGACATGTCACTTATTGGAATGTGGATCATATGACTAATAAACTATTGTGGACAGTTTATATCTTCTTACCTCTGATAGAGCTGCCCCCGTTGTCTCCAGGGAGCCAAGAAAGGGTGATGGAGGAAGACGTGGTCTTGGAGACTGTAAGGCGAGGCTGATCTGGTGGAACTAGAGAGAAAACAGGTTATAGAAAACAAGAATTAGTTTTTCACATCTTTAATTTTCCTGAACAGTCATTTACCAACTCATTTTTAACAGCCATTTATTAAAGAAGTGTTTTAGATTGCCAAAATATGCAATTCACTTCTGTCAAAGTGTCTATTTAGTTGATATCCTGGGGTAAAGAGATAGAACAGAGTGAATCTATTGTTTTAAAAAAATTCAGCCACATTGCTACTTGGATTCATACCTCACTCATTTCCTCACCAGTTCCCTGACTGTCTGAGTTATTCATCACTAATTGCAATCTTCTTTAAACTTACCAAGGATACATGGATCATTTCACTATGAATTTCAGCCATGAAATTTAAATGAAAAAGATAAATGGCAGTTAAACTTAGCAGTTCTGTTTTCTCAGGATGGAAAAGGGGAAGGAGGAGAAGGAGAAGTAGCTAGTGGGAAAAAGAAATGCAAAAATCTTCACTTTCTAAGCTATTCCTCCAAGACGCAGAGCGCGCGCGCACACACACACACACACACACACACACACACACTCCTCTGAAAATCAAAAGCAGGCCATTGAACTGCAGAACATGAACTGGCCCCTCATCCAACAATTGCAGAGTACATACTACTAAATAAGTCTGGATGGGTTCTGTGACAGAAACACTAAAGAAATTCAGAATCAGGTTATCCAAATTATATAGAAAGGTTTGTCTAAAATTCCCTTCTCTTTTCCTCTGAGAGAAGCCTGATATATTGACCTATCTCTTTAGAGTCATAATATAGTGCCTGTCTTCCAAAATGCCCCGGAATTCTCCTGACTTCAATTAACTTGAAATTCAAGATCAATTTTGCAGTATTTTAAGAAATATAGTTCTTCTCCTTTCCTTTCATCCCACTGAGAACAGTATTGATTTTATTTTTACTTGCTGTAATCTATTAACGTGACAACACCTAAATCCAAAGCAGCACACACTTTGATTTTTTTCTACTAATAAAATATTGCTGTGCATACAAATCTGAACTCAAGCAGTTATTGATTGGGATTTACATGCAATTTTAATATGACAGTCTTTTAAAATTACACACATTTTTGTGTATGATATCAAGAAAAATACTTAGCATTAAATACATAGCTAAATATTATAGTAACCTACTTAGAGCTCCAGTTACTGTCATTTTTTACACACATTGCATATAAAAATTGAGTTAATTAGCATACATAAAAGACCACAATTCAGTCCTGTCTTTTGTTCGTGTTTTGTGGGATCCACTTACACATACGTAAACAGTGCAATTAATGGAAGTTATGAAGAAGGACTTTTTCAGACATGCACACATAAAGAAAAAAGAGACTAAGCATTTTGTATGCAAAGATGTTTTGTATCTTGATATTATTTGAGGTTGTGAATGGTTTATTTTCTTTGATTTGTTTAATTATATTTTACAAAATAAACATTTCTTTTCTGTAATATAAAACAGAAGTTAGCTCTTTATGAGGGCTGCTTTTAAAATTTGTTCAATGTTACTCTTTGCATACAAAGCATACATGTAAAAGATAGCATTAAAAAGAATCCCCAAATTTTTTACCTTGTACTTGTAAGTTTAAAATAATTTCATCGGATCCCCAGTTGTTATTGGCGATGCAGCTATAATAGCCAGAGTCTTCTGCTTTCACCGTGCGAATAATGAAGCTTCCGTTGCTAAAGATGCTCCTCCGCCCATCAATCGTTACTAGACTGGGTGTCCCGTTACTGCCTCACAGGAAGAAAAATGCACAGATTAAAGAAATTACAATCCACATTAGCTGAGGTTGGGGAAAAGCATAAAGACTCTCCGTGAAGCAAAGAACACATTTGGAAGTTTCATATTTCTTGCATTATGAAACACCTAAGGTATATTACATAATGAAAACGATCAATAGCTGAAGTTTTCCTTTGTAAAAAATGTTACGTCGAAGATGAAATCTGTGTCAAGGGCCAGATTCTGGCTCAAGTCAATGGGCTCCTAATCCATGCCAGAGATCGATGGGTCTCTCCCTACTCCATTCTGTGGGCATTGGAGATGTCCTCATTTTGGCAATTCTGGGAATTTCTTCTGTAGGCCGAAGTGCCAGTTTGAACAAATCATATAGGGGAAACTAAATCTTGGGATCATTTTTCGATTCACTTAAAGTCACAATTATTCATGATTTTGGCATGAAAAATGACATGTGATATCTCAAGAGGGTGATGAGTTTACCCCAGTATAAAAAGAACTGTGTGGCCATCATAACGACTGCTCTGGTGGCAGATTGTCCAGTCCTCTGGCGTCATCCCCACAACAGGCAGAATGCCAGCCTGACCTTGGGAACTACATATTTCATTTGGATGAGCCAACTTTAAATGCATGAGAAAAGTGGTCACTAAACTAAGCCATTATTTCTACAGTTTGGTCACGATGCCATGCCATTACTTCTACAGTTTATGCCTTTTAAGTGCTTTTGCTTGAAAATAGGCATTTTTCTGAATCCATTATATCACCTTTCTATGCCCATAAATAAATGTTCAACCCTTTACTTATATCCTAATTTCTTCTCCTGAATAGAAATAGAGCACTTTAAAAAGTTATGTGGATAGACTACATCTCACTCACTCTCTCCCTCTATCTTGGCTCCTATTATTTTAATAATTACTATAGAGCATGGTGAACCAGATTTTAAATGAGCAAAGTGCTAATGTATTCCATTTCGTAAAGTTATTTCTCAGGGCATTTCGGTTAGGGATAGCTCACTCTCTTTAAAGAAGAAGAGATAGGTGTTAAGTCACACAAAAACCTTGGGCACATTCATCTCAGTTACATGGACAATTTACTTGATAGGGTAGAGCAAATTTCCACAATAATTATTGAGTTAGTTCAACTGTTTTCCTTGCAAGCATTCTCTCATGAATTAAAAGGTTCTGAATTAACAGAGGGTTGATACAATAAATCAGACCCTTTTAGTGCTAAGGCTGAGATTCCTTCCCTGCCTTCATCTCAGAAGAATTGGTAGGTTTCCTTGAGTTTTCACTAATATAAACAAATAAATAAACAAAAGACCACTAGACCCAACCAGAGTATGTCAGATGTAATCTCTTAGAGTTTCACTGAAGGCATACATTGGGTTACTGGTTACCTGTCTTTCATCCATTTGACCGCAGGAGAAGGGTCTCCAACAGCCTTACAAGGCAAGACAATGTCTTTCATCCATGGCGTAGTCACTGTCCCACTGAAGGTCAGGATTCGTGCAGGAGCTGAGGAAGCAAACAGAGTTGAAGCCTGATTACTCCACAGATGTGTCTACACAGAGGCCAACATGACCTGGGCAATACCCAAAAATGGACGTGAAGCCAATTCACATTACAGTTGTCAATGCTACTCTCTGGTACCTGGGTTATGAAGAATTTTCATTGTAAGAACACACAACCAGCAGAAAATTTCCATTGTAGCATATTTCTTTCTTCTATTGACTAAACATGAGGAGTCCAAATTAAGTATTTTGGGCTTCATAAGCCAAGCAGCTCCAAGCTGTGTTTTCTATGAGCCCAATTATTTCTCAGAGCACTTTATGAAGCAATTTATTTCAACACGAAAACTGCTCATTAAAATATACTTTAATATCAGAGAAAGTAGACAATACAAAACGCAAAGGCCCTAAAGATGGGAGGGAGTAAAACTGGAACAAGTTCTACTTATCAATTTCCTAACTGCATTATAACAAATTGATCTTCAGGACACACATTAATGAGAATGGACATTTTCAGAGTGGCCTCTCTTGAAGAACAACCATTTTCTTGGGACAGTGATTCAGATGCCCAAACAGTAGCATCTGCCAGGGGCATTTGGTGCTGGTGGCCCCAAGGTAGCAGGAAGTCCCAGGAGACACAGAGAAAAAAGCCCAGGGTAAACTTGCCTGGAAGACCAGTGTGGTCAGCAGTGAGAGGTTCTAGTGCTACCTCCGTCAGTGAGTCATAAAAGCTGACAGGGACACCACACACAAGTCTTCCAGAGGAAAACAATCTGCTCAGTCTTTGCCATATATTGGGACACTACTTTCTGGGGCGTGAACAGGATCCAGGGGCTTCTCCTGTCCTTTGTTTTAGCCAGCATACCTCAGACACTGTCACAGAGCTGGGGACACAGAGAAAACAGGTGCCTCTATGGGAGCTCACCCTCAATAGATGCACAGACATGAAAACCATAGGTGGAAGGAGGTATTGATCTGTTTGGAGCCCATAACAATGGGACCCATGTGAGACCCCTGCACCATTTTGGGGTTGAGGGTTGCACCAGCAAAGGAAGGTGGGGATTAGGCTCCCCGAGGAAAGCTCTGGATTGAACCCATCCAAATGCCCGCATCTCCTCTCACTGACTTCAAAATCCACTTCTTCCATGGTTTTCTTCATCTAGAAATCATGCCTCCACTTACGCTCACTCATGTGAGAATTTGGGTGTTCATTCTTGCTATCTCCTTCTAAGCCCTCCTGCGTTTCTGCCACTGAGTCCCCTCCGCTAGGCATCTACAACACAGCCCAGGTCCCTCGGCTTCTCCTCTCAATCCTCTTCACTATTCTGCTAGTCCAACCCTCACAGCCCCACTGGGTGACCCCTTGGTCTCCTGGCTAGACACCTGCTCTCCTCGCCCTTCCCTCCCTGCAGTCTATTCAGGACAGAGAGACCAGGGTGGTCTTAAAAAGCACACCTGCCATTAACTGTAAGAAAGGCACCATTTAATCAGGATGTCTATAAAAAGGGAAACTAGGTATGAGGTAAATGGGAACTCTCTGTACTATCATCACAATTTTTCTGTAAATCTAAAACTGTCTAAAAAGTAAGGTTTATCTCACACACACACACACACACACACACACACACACACACACACACACACGAAGATCATGTGCCTCCTTTGCTTAAAACCCTACACTGTCTCCTTATTTCTCTCTTGGGAAAATCTGAAACCCCCAGCACAGTGTTGAAAACCCTGTATGGTCAGGCCCCTCCCTTCCTTCCCAGCATCTCTGGGACCACCGTTCCTTTCCCAGACCCAGCAGTGTTCAGTATCCTGGACCTCCCACCTAAATCTTTCCTTGCAGGAGCTTCTGACTATTCCCTCCTTCCCTCTTCACATAACTGCCTTAGCTTGTTCTCTGGGTCCAAGTACGTCCTCCATCTGACACTGCAGGTGAGGCCCTTTCATGCTATTTCTTTACAGCACTTAGTGCAATTTGCCATTATGCATACACTTTTGTAATGCATTGTTTACTGACTGTATTAGTCTGTTCTCATGCTGCTAATAAAGACATGCCTGAGACTGGGAAATTTATAAAGGAAAGAGGTTTAATGGGTTCACAGTTCCACATAGCTGGGGAGGCCTCATAATCGTGACAGAGAGAAAGTGAGGAACACGGGGCATATCTTACATGGTGGTAGGCAAGAGAGCATGTGCCTGTACAAAACCATCAGATCTCATGAGACTTCCTATCATGAGAACAGTGTGGGAAAGACTCACCCCCATGACTCAATTACCTTCCATTGGGTACCTCCCATGACATGGCGGAATTATGAGAGCTATAATCCAAGATGAGATTTGGGAGAGGAGACAGCCAAACCATATCATTGACTGGTTCCCCACAAAAATGTAAGCTCCAAGAGGTCAGGTAGTGAACACATCTTTTAGATCATCTTTAGAGACTCCTCTGGGCTCTCCAAATCCTTCTTTCTTTTCCCTAGTGGGTCCATGCCTTTATTCTAGACAATAGGATATTAGTAAAATCATGTATACACTTCCATATCTGGCTCATGAAAATCCCTCATCAAACCCTCCCTACTCCCTTCTTCCCTCATCTATGTAGCTGTAAATGAAGAAACCAAGGGTTGTAAATTAAAAGGTGGAAGAGACCTGGATCCCTGAATTACCATGTTGAACAGGCCACCCAAGAGAGCCCTGGCAAAAATATCCTAGTTAGACTATGTTATTATGTGGGGCCACTGAGATTTAAGGGACATTTGTTTCAGGAGTCAGCCTCCCTTGACCAAAGCCTCTGTGTCCCCAGCATAGTCCCTTACATACAACAGACACTCAAAATGACTTATTAAATGACTGAAGGACATTGAATTTCCCCAGACAAGGCCTGCTTCTATGGGAGTTTCCAATTGTTCCCCACTGAGGAAGTCGTACCCTCCTGCCCTAGCCAGGCCTTTCTGGCTGTGTCTAGAGATAGAGCTTTGAAAGCACAAAGGACATGAAGAAATATTATTGCTGATCCTACATGTTTTGTTGTAGTTTTTTCTTCTTCTTTTTTTTTTTGTAAATCCCATAGCTTAGTCTTTATGTCCAACATTTTCCTTGGTAATCATCATTTTCTCAGTCTTGGGGAGTGGCTGGATATCATGACCAAAGAGTGCAATATATAAAAAGTCCCCCAGTTTATTTCCCTTACCAACTTATTTATTTTCTATCTGTATTTGAGCTCAAAACATGATATCATTCTTTTTCCCCCCTCACTGTTTTATTCTGCCTTTTTCTTAACTATCTCATTAAAAAGCACATTATCAAGAGAATTCTTGGAGTTAAAATTGGAATCTTAGAGTGTTTATTCTTCTCTTTCAGGCTCTCAGAGGACATTTTAGTAATAAGTTGCCACTGTTCCATAGCCCCAAATCAGGGGCAACTCCTGCTGGCCTGGAATTGTGTTGTAAGGGAATTGACTTATTATGAGTGCTAATTTAGGGGGTTCCTTGAAATGCCAGATGGCAGTGATTACCAGAAGAGCAAGAATGTGTCTGCATGTGCTTTTTAAGGACCTGTCTAACATATAAATGTGAATATATTATATTTACTTTAAGGAACTTTTTATTCTTTGCTGACTCCTACTTCCTGCTGTTACTTTAAGTCTTTGCTTATAGCATTCTATCAGCAGATAATGATTTTCGTATATTTTTAAGCTTGCAAATTTCTTAGACTATAAAAGACATTTCTCATTAAGAAGTGTGATATCTGATTTTGATGAAAGTAGCACATCCTTGTGAAAATGCCATGTAATAATCTTCAGCTACTCCAAGCGGGGGCTCCTTTCCTCATTTTCATAGACACTTCCATTGTAAGGCCACTCACTCTCAGTTCTGTGTTTACCTCCAGGGGATTCCTTTCCCATGGTACAGAAGCTCAGAGCTTGCTAGCCATAACCCTGTTTCTTGAGCTAAAATGTGATGGTCTGGTTTATTTGATTTTTAGGGCAGTGTAAGTTTTATTTCAGATAAAATAGAGACTTAAAAACATTACAACAGAAAATGAAGTCCATACCGCCACTGCCTACCTTTTGCTAATGGCTCGACTGTGATGATTTCACTGCTGTTGCCTCTTCCAGCTGAAGTCACGGCCACCACCCAGACGCTGTACTGACGATTCCTACTCAGGTTGGGAATTCTGTAGGAAAATGAGTCAGGGGAGGCCTCAAACTCGCTGATCACCTGTGAAAGGAGACATAAATGTTCCCACATTCAAAGAAGCATGTGGCAAAAATGGATTTCCCAAAGGAATAGTCATGAACACACTAAATATCATAACAAACAAAACGCACAACTCACTACCTCTAAAAGGTTGGCTCTGCAGTGCAAAATGTAACAGGTATGTTTAAGTGACCCACCATCTACATTTTTCTCCGCAGCAGCTTTGATGGCCACCAGTAAGTAATTTACCCCTTTACAATACAGGCCACAGCACTTCTGTATTTGGCTGAGACAGAGTTACAAGAATCAGATTTTCTCTCCCACCTGAAACAGCTGAGGAACACATACCGTATATAAAACAATGGTTCTAAAAGCATTGTACATCAGGTAATAAATGACAGATCCCATCTGAGAGAAGGGAAACAAGTGAAGAAAACCCCACAATCGCAGAGGTTTTGCATTTTTTAGTGTAGTGTAAGTTGTATTTCAGATAAAATAGAGAGTTCTGCCTCCTCAACTTGGGAGCCTGGCATCCTTTCCAAGCTGAGGAGGCAGAGCTGAGAGCCTGAAGGAAGTTAGAGTTCACAAGGAACAGCACGAGAAAGAGAGCTTCACACAGAGGGCAAGCTCTGGAAATTGAAGAGGGTCCTACTTGGGTATTCAGCTGAGCAGATCCATGGATGCATGTGAGAAAACTACCCAAGGCCAGGGAAAGAACCACCTAAAAGAATCGGAGGTCACGGTGCCTAACATTCACATAGGGCTGGGGGGAGTGGCTGTTACCTCCAGTTGGGCTGGAAAACATCAAGATTCATGGAGCATTGGATATAGTGCATAAGGGTCTTATCACAAAGGCAGAAAATAATTAGCCCCAGACTGAACACCACTCTAGTCTTTCCTTAAAAGCAAGACTTAGAGAGAACAAATTATTCCTACGTAACTTAAATGTATTCAAAAATGAAGGTCAACAATATTTATAGAATTTATAGAAATTAAAACATCTAGTACTCCAAAAGGTAAAGTTCACAAAGTTTAACACCTAATACAATATTTCCACAGACAAATAACCCAAATTTCTGTCCACTGATGACTGGATAAACAGAATATGTTATGCAGTGTGTATTAGTCTGTTTTCTCACTGCTGATAAAGACATACCTGAGACTGGGTAATTTATAAAGAAAAAGAAGTTCAATGGACTCACAGTTCCACATGGCTGGGGAGGCCTCACAATCATGGCAGAAGGGGAAAGCCATGTCTTACATGGAGTCAAGCAAGAAAGAATGAGGTCAAGCGAAAGATCATCATGAGATCATCATCAGATCTCATGAGACTTATTCACTACCATGAGAACAGTATAGAGGAAACTGGTCTCATGATTCAATTATCTCCCACCAGGTATCTCCCACAACACATGGGAATTATGGGAGCTATAACTAAAGATGAGATTTGTGTGAGGACATGGAGTCAAGCCATATCAGAGTATTAGAGATAATAGAAAGAAATGAAGTACTGATAAATGCTATAACCTGGATAAATCTTGAAAACATTATGCTAAGTAACAGGACCCAATTACAGGAAACCACACATTGATGATTCCCTTTATATAAAACATCCAGAATAGGCAGATAGATAGCAACACAAATTAGACTGGTGATTGTCAGGGGCAGGGTAGGGGAAGAGGAAAATTGGGAATGACTGCTAATGGGTGTGGAGTTTCTTTTCAGGGTGATGAAAACATTCTAAAATTAGATAGTGGTAAGGGTTGCATAACTCTGTGAATATACTAAGAGCCACCAAATTGTTGAATTTAAAAGTGAATGACATCTCAATAAAGCTGTCATAAAAATTTCCAGGAAAACACAATTCACGAAAAGAAATAAATCAATCAAAATTGACCCATAATTGGGACAGACATTAGATTTATGCAAACAAGGGCAATGAAGCAGTTGTAATTGTATTATAGCTGTATTATAACTGTATATATTCAAAAATTTAAGTAGAGACAATACAAAAAGACCTATATCAAACTTGAAATAAAACTATAATGTGCAGGCCGGGCGCGGTGGCTCAAGCCTGTAATCCCAGCACTGTGGGAGGCCGAGGCGGGTGGATCACGAGGTCAAGAGATCGAGACCATCCTGGTCAACATGGTGAAACCCCATCTCTACTAAAAATACAAAAAATTAGCTGGGCATGGTGGCACGTGCCTGTAATCCCAGCGACTCAGGAGGCTGGGGCAGGAGAATTGCCTGAACCCAGGAGGCGGAGGGTGCGGTGAGCCGAGATCCCGCCGTTGCACTCCAGCCTGGGTAACAAGAGCGAAACTCTGTCTCAAAAAAAAAAAAAAAAACTATAATGCGCAAGATAAAAAAGACACTGAACTTGATTAGCAGCAGAATAGACATTACAGGAAAAATGATTAGTGAACTTAAAGATGTGAAAGAAAAATAAATCCTGGGGCCCTCAAATCACTAAGCTAAAGGGAAAAGTCAAGCTGGGAACTGCTTATGGCAAACGTGCCTTTCGTTCTATTCAAAGTCATCCCTCTGTTGACGGAGATAAATGCATATTTGATTGCCTCCTTTGGAAGGCTAATCAGAAACTCAAAAGAATGCAACCATTTGTCTCTTATCTACCTATGATCTGGAAGTCCCCTCCCCACTTCGAGTTGTCCTGCCTTTTCAGACAGAATCAATGTTCAAAAATTGATTGATGTCTCACGTCTCACTAAAATGTACTAAATTAAGCTGTGCTCGGACCACCTTGGGCACATATTGTCAGGACCTCCTAAGGCGGTGTCATGGGCACCATCCTTACTTTGGCAAAATAAACTTCCTAAATTGACTGAGGCCTGTATCAGATATTTGAGGTTCACAAAGACATATTAATAAATTATACCTAGAAAAGAGAATAATAAAAGTTAACAGGGCATTAGTAGCTATGGAAAAATATCAAGCTGCCTAACATACATGTAGTGGAGCCACTAAAGGAAGGGACAGAGACAGGACCAAAAAAAGGTTGTAAAAACAGTGGTTGAAAAATTTCCAAATTTGATGAAAACTGTATCCCATAGAGCCAAGATACTCAGTGAATTCTAGCCACAAGAATATTTTAAAAACTATACCAAGGAACATCATAATCAAACTACTCAAGAGTTTTTGTTGCAGTGCTAGAGAAATAATCTTAAAAGTAGCCAGAGAAAATACATGTTGTACAAGGGAATAAAGATAAGTATGGCAGCCAATTTCATTTGTAAAACAATCAAGGTATAAAGACAGTGGAACGATTTCTTTCAAGCACTAAAAGAAAAAAATCAACCTAGAATTCTATGTTCAACAAATATATTTCAAAATGAAATTGAATAAAGACTTTTTCAGATAAACAAAAAGCTGGAAGAATTAATCACCAGTAGGTCCACATTATAAAAAGTGTTAAAAAAAAAAAAGTCCTATCAGCAGAAGGAAAATAATATCAGATAGATAGACACATAAATGTACACAAAGAAGTGAGAAAAGGAGGTAATTACATAGGTAAATATATGTGGTCTTTCTTATTTAAATATTATTAAAATATGGTTGATAGTTAAAAACAATAACAATGTAATGTGGGCATATCACACACATAAAAGTAAAACATTTAACAGCGCAAAGTTTGGGAGGAAAAATGGAAGTAGATGATTGCAAGTTTCTTATACTATCTGCAAACCGTGTAATACATATCTAAAAGCATATGTATCTGCATATGCTTGAAAGTACTCATGATGTTAAAAGCATATGCTGTGAATCCTAAAGAAACTGCTGAAATTAAAAAAAATACAGCATAAAATAAAGCTAATGAAGTAACAAAATAAAATGGAATAAAAAAAATTCAAAGAAGGCAGAAAAAGAGTTGCAAAGGCAACAAGTAGCACAATAACAGAACTCAAATGGCACCACCATAGATTTAACCACAAACACAGTAATAATTTTAAGTAAAAATGATCTAAATATATTAAAGGCAAAGGTTGTCAGACCTGATATAAAAGCAATATCCAATTATACGCTGCTTACAAGAAGTGTACTTGAAATATAAAAACACAAATAGGTTAAAAATAAAGGAACAGAAGAGATATCCTATGATAACACTAATCAAAAGGAATATGGAGTGGCTATAGTAATATCAGACAAAATAGGTTTAAGAGCAAAGGATATTACCAGTAATAAAGAGAGAAATTTCATAATGATAATAGGGGTCAGTTCATCAAGGGAACATAACAATTCTAAACATTTATTCACCTAATATTCACCTACTATTCAAGATATGAAACTTGGTTATTAGGTGAATAAATGTTTAGGATTTATTATTACATGAAACAAAACCATCGGAACTTCAAGGAAACATAGACCTAGAGAGGTCAGAAATGTTCCTCAAAAAGCCACACGGAGTAGGTGGAGCTGGGATTAGATCCATTTTATAACCAGGAAGCTGAGGTTCAGAGGAAGTAAGTGATTCACTGACGTCACAATGCCAAGCAAGTCCCAAGTCTGGCGCTGTTTCCTCACACTCCATGCTGTCAATTATAAATGACCGAAAACAACAAGGACTTACTTTACCCTTGCTAGCTTTTCAATAAGCCTTACATGCCTCAGCAGGCTGTATAAGTTACAATACCAGTCATGCAATTAAACAGGCAATTTAAATCTTCACTATATCTCTTGTCATACAATCTCATGCTTCCTCAACAACAAATAATGTCAGAGAATTCCTTATTGTCAAATATTTAATTTATGGGTACACAGTGTCAGATGATTTGGAGAGACTCTTGCATGGATTCCTTACCTGTCTATAATCTAGCATGCATGTGCATACGTATGCACGCATTTACACCCCACCTCCACCCCCTCCCACTACGATACTGCAGTCATGTCTTAGAGTCCTACGGGAAAACTAATCCCTCTAGGAGTTCAGAGGGAATTCAGCCTGTTTCCTGATAATCCAAAGACAACAATCCTGAGACTGCCTGCACTTGCATTGTGTAATCCTCCAAGGCTGTGTCACTGCCAAGTTAATTTTGCAAAGCTTAATGATGTGCAAATTACAACAATTCCTCTTATTTAACATTAAACATCAGAAAAGCATTAAGATATATTTATAAGATAAAGATCTTTTTTTCTGTGTAGACAACATAGCTTTTAGTTAAAACTCCATACTTATCCTGTTGACAAGGTAAAATTGGTTCTTGATTACCTCCAAAATACACATTTTATTTAATTTTTGCCTGTAACATGATGCATGGCTAAAATCGACAATAAAATGTGATTTCTTATGCAACAAGATTTGTTTCTTTATTTGTATAGAAAACGAATCAAGAATTGAAGTAAAAAAGGTATATTCATAGAAGCTTCCTTCATTTCTCTATAGGTTAGGATGAAAATAGTAAAGTTAAACTGTTAGTGGCTCCTATTGCTTATTTGGGCCAAGTCAGTTGCACTGATGTCACCACCCTTTGTTGCCACTGTGTATTCCTCTGATAACTGTCACTATTAGGCACCATTTTCCTGGTCTCAGTAGAAGGACAAGCAGAAAGTTAACAACTAAACAATTCAAACCATCAGAGTTGATTCATTTTCTTTGGAGTATATATAACTGGATATTAAAGTTGACTCTTCTGTTCTCTAGAAGTTAATAGCAATGATCTTAAAGTGTGAGAATGCTCCTAATGATGCCAGTACCTTCTTTCCTTTCCTAACAAGAGCTGTGAGGCCACCTGGGGAGGACTTGCTGGTTCTGATGTTTTGCCAATTGTCCATTTCCAGGCTCCAAGAGAAGCTGGGGCAGGAATAAGGATTTTCTGTTGAAAAAGGTCTGTGTGCATTCCGTCTTATGGGTGGAAGAAGGCTTTGAGCCCTAGGGAACCAATTGGAGAATTTGTAGTCTGAAGGACACAGAGCTTGGTAAGTGAGTCACATCTGAGAAGGCTAATGGCCAGCCACCGTGACAGAGGTTAGCCCAGCTCACAACAGGAGAGGAGGCTGGGCTGGACTGGCCACCCCTTCCAAAGTGAAGTGGGGTGCATGCCTACAGGTGGACCCTAGATGAGAGAGCAAGCCTTGTTATCTTGAAAAGGAGACCCACAGGCATGAGACAGCTCCAACAGAGGGATACAATGCCAATTATATTGTATTTGTTGTAAACAGAATCCTTAGCTATGGATGGTGTGTAACTTAACCGTTGTTAACCATTTTAAGAAGTGGTAGGAGAAAAAAAGAAAAAAAAGAGCAAAATGGGAAGAAATAATCAGAAGCTCTCTCAGCGCAGTACAGGCAATCTAGTTGATTAAATCCTTTTCCTTAATGCTCAGCCAAAAATGCTTGTTCTGAGAAGAAGGGATGATAAATATCATCTCCTTATGAAACATTTTCCTCCATATTTTAGTAAGTTAGAATAGCACAGACTATATTTACATTTCATTAATTTTCTTTTTATTGGATACCAGATTTTCCAACACAACAATCCAATAGTGTATAAATTGACTTGCTAAATTCTATATGCATATTTTATTACATAGTACTGTCTTCCAAATACAGGGAATATTCAATGAGAAGGGGTCAATTTGATTTCCAGATTTCTCCTAATATGTCATCTGGATTGCTATTTCAGAGACTCTGAATCATTTTTATTAAAGGAACAAAGAGAAGCTTCACTATCAAGGACGACAGATCAACACTGAGGTGTTAAGAGGGGCAAACTCACAATGGAGCTTCTCAGGGATTAATGAACCAAATGTGGCAAAAGGAGAAATCTGGGGGGGAGTCAACAAAGACACTTTTCTTAATATTTAACTATTTCATTTTCTTCAGGTAGACTTTGAACTCTCCAATCTCATCTTCTTTAGAGTTAAGACAGAGGTATCAGTCATCCTAGATTTTGTTATGCCTAGAGTGTGAATTAATTTTGAGTGGACTACAATAATTGTACTATTTGTTTTAAGAAAAGACGTAAGAGTTCCTTTGTGCCCTGTGGAAATACAGAAACAGTCAACATTGCGAAACTGCAGCCAGGCATGGACTTGAGAAATTTCATCCCCCACATCCCTGAACCAGAATGCCAGGAATTGTGCTCCATGGCTTATTTTTAATCCCTGCTCTGTCTATGCCCAGCTTGAGGAAATGAATGGGACATTTGTGGACTGGGGTTGCCAATTATTCTGCATCTGTCATAAATTCCTGTTGGCCAGCTATGAAAAAAAGCCTGTTATTTCTTATCTAAAACGTGTTTAAACATGTTGGCTTTATCCAAATTGAGAAGTAACCCAGCATTTATTATTAATTAATACTTCTCAACTGAAATGGCTCTAAGTGGCTGCCAAGTTACTGATTTCTTGGTCCACCAGATACCATGTGGCATGAGAAGAACAGGGCTCTCTGTAGCTCAGTGGTCCCCAGCCTTTTTGGCATAGGAACAGGTTTCATGGAGGACAGCTTTTTCACAGATGGAGGGACATGGTGGGATGGGATGGTCTTGGAATGAAATTGTTCCACCTCAGGTCATCAGGCATTAGTTGGATTCCCACAAAAAGCATGCAATATAGATAGATCCCTAGTACTAGTCTGCGGTCTGGGGGTTGGGGACTCCTGCTCTACTGATGTCATGTAACAGGGACAATCCAGAGTCTCCTTAGGAGAAGATTTGGATATTGGGTTGGGGATGCACACTTAAAACATAAAATATGCATGTTGCTTATGTAATGAAATGTCACAAATGCTGTTCTTACAGTGGACTGGTCATGGTTTTCACTGTGGGAGGTGGTGAGGGGCGGGTTAGACAGACACTGCTGCATTGAAAGTGTGGAGTTCTATGGAAGAGGGATGATGGTAGAGTCATAGGACCCCATGGGCCAGCCATAGAAACCTGCTGGGCTACAGTTCTCTCTTTTGGCTGTGGGAAGAAAATCTAGGCAAAAGGTCTTAACTCATGCCTCTTAATAGGAAGGGCTTGTAAATAGTTGCTGAGTTTCAATTCAGGGTCATTTATTGAGTTCAGTTGCAGTATGTAGATTATAAGGTAAGTTCCTGCCCGCAAGGAGCAAGAAATGGTCAGAGCTTGGCAAACAGAAGATTAATTTAAAATGAGGCACCATAGAAGTCTGATGAATTCCTACTAAAATTTAGATATAAACTCATTTGAATCTTTTTCTAAAACCAACCCTGTCATAGTTGAAGACATGGATGAATATTTACAAGATGCTTAAAAAAAATGGAAACTTCACATATTTGTTTTAAAAAATATTTTTAGCAAGGTTTTACACGATTTCTGACATGTTTACCTTCCCAAAGCTGTATCCAGAGTGGAAAATACAGTTAATGGGATAAGTCTTGTGACACCCAAGCCAGACCGTTCACATTTCAAGTATTTTGTCTTTGTGTGTTATTGTTTTAGGTCTGCTGGGTAGGGTCATGGGTTCCTAAGGAACTAAACAGTGTACAGTTTACCCTTCCGGCCAAAAGAGTGTAAGGGTTGCAAGAAGGTTAGTCTTCTCCTAGTGCTTCAGTGTCAACCCATGGAAAGTCTGGGAACAGCATCTTCTAGACCTACTTTCATCCCACAGTTATTTTTGCCTTGCGGTGTCAATGTAATATTTTTCTTTTCATGTGTAAGATACTATTGACCAGTAAATAAGACACAATTAGCCACAGTGAGGCACTTTAAACACTCTTTGGTCACGTCTATAAAACCAGACGTTTACCCAATAATTGCCACTTCTCTAGTCCTCTCAATCAGGGGCTAAGTCTGGCCTTTGTCTTTTACAGCCTTTGCCTTTATTCCATTGTGGGTTGTGGTCTTTCATGGGCTTACCGCATCTCCCTGGGGGTCAGGCTCCCTGACCCATCCCTCTACTCACCCATCCCTCTACTCACGCTGAAGGGAGCCTGGTTCAGAGCATTGCTTAGAGCTGGGACTCAATGACAAGTAACTGGAGTGGACTGAAGAAATTCTTGTTGTATTAAGTGAGTTTAGTAATGACCTAGAAATGATTTGATTACAATAGAAAATAATGAGTAGAAAATGACTACAAAGCCATAGGCTGTTCGTGTCAAATTATTCAGCCTGTCTGATATAAAAAGAATTCTACTTTAAAAAATTTCAATTAACTTTTTAATGAAAAACTAATTCTATCAAGGAAATGTGATGTTTTAAAAAGCTCTGATAGCTAATTATTAACATGCAATTAAAAAAAACTTGAAGGCTGTGATTTCATAGATAGAATGTTCACAGCAGTGAAAAAACAATTCCCCCAAAGCAACAAGCAAAATTGATAGCTCTTTTAATTATAGGGTAAGGGCACTTTCAGAATGCTTAACAGCTTCCTGTTTAGTGGCAGAAAAATGGCCTGGAATCCATTAAGAATAAGTAGCTCCCTGGATCAATTTAAGATTTTTAAAAATTCTTATGTGTAAGTCTATTTTGATCTAATTTCTATTTTATTTCACTGTTCCCATCTATGAAAGAAGATGTCATAGCAGAAAGATATTCCTATAGGCATAGGCTGAGGGGCCAACATTGGTAGAAAGGGGGCAATAGCCAGACAATTCTGGTAGTTTCCTCTGCCTTTTACTGAGATTACTGTAGATACCATTATATATATATATATATATATACATATATATATGTATATATATGTCTATATATATAACTGTATACATAGACTATTGGCTACTTTGAAAAAGCCTTTCAAATGTAAAATATTTTATTTTTTGGCCTTCCAAATATAAAAGTTATTGCTATAATGCTTTGCTACTGTATTAAAGCTGATATCCAGAAAAGGCATGAGAAAAACTAGTTTCTTGATGTAATTGTTTAGAAGCAGAAACACCATCCAATCAGACAGGCTGGCATTACAGGTCCTTATGTTAACAGGCTCTTTCCAACCAATATAATCTCCCCTTACTACACAGTTTTGCTTCATCCCTTCTTTGTTGTCATGCCACCTGCCACGAAAATTACCTGTTAAAGGTGTATTAATTTAACTTGATTGCTGTCACCTATTCAACAAATTCTGTACCAAATAACTAGTTGCTTCATATAGTTTCTCACATACAAGTAGGAAATGATGAGAAACACAATTCTTAGTAATAAAAATAATATATGCAGAACTCACAATATTGAAAAAAATAGCTCTTTCCACTAGTTTTAATTGAAAAATGATTCAAAGCCAAATTATTTTCTTAAATAGTACAATACATCTGTGTCAGGCTGTGTCAAAAAGATAAGATGTTTTCAAAGCCGGAATCTTCTAAAAGCTCCAAACACTAATTGATAAAAAGGGCATTTTAGTAAAATTTTGGAGACAGTAAAAATATCAGCGGTTAAGATAGTGGGATGAATAGGTGGAGCACACAAGGGTTTTTAGGGTAGTGAAACTTGTACATGATGCTGTAATGGTGGATCCATGTATCGTACATTTGTCCAAACCCGTAGAGTGTACAACCCCAAGAGTACGTCCTACATAAACTACGAACACTGGCTAATGTCAATGTAGGTTCTGCCATTCTTACAAATGCACCACTCTGCTGGGGATGTTGATAGTGGGGGAGGTTGTGCAGTAGGAACAGGGGTATTCGGAAAATCTCTGCACCTTCTTCTCAATTTTGCTGTGAACCTAGAACTGCTTAAAAAGAAATAAAATTAAGTTTTTTTTTAAGGGCATTTTAGCCATTGGATAATCAGAAAGCTCTACACAGCAATGGAGAAGTTCATTCAGGGTGGCATATACTAGGTTACCTAGTCTGAATGAATGCCACCTCAAAGCCGGAATGCTTAGTGACAGGCTATCTGACAAATTGGGCAGGCAGTCTTGTGAGACTGAGCTTCAAAAGAGATTTCCAGGGCCTCTTTCTGTGTGAAAATTTAGTGGAATATATGCTTTTGTTTTCCTTTTCTCTGTAAATTACATGATTGGGCTCAGGATTTTAAAGGCCAAGATTTCTCCCACGCTGAGTATAGATCATCTGCATTTTACCAGTTATAGCAATTGAATGGCTTCGCACAATGCCTAATGGACTAATGACCACTGAGAACAATCTGAAGAGAAAACTGAAATATAGATTTGACAGAAAGATTGAGTAGTTATTGGTTGGTTCACTGTGTGATATGGCTGCATCCCCACCCAAATCTCATCTTGAATTATAGTTCCCGTAAATCCCATGTGCTGTGGGAGGGACCCAGTGGGAGGTAATTGAGTCATGGGGTGTGGTTACCCTCATGCTGTTCTTGTGATAGTGAGTGAGTTCTCACGAGACCTGGATTTATAAGGGGTATTTTCTCCCTTCATTCTGGACTTTCTTTTGCTGCCACCATGTGAAGAAGGACATGTTTGCTTCCTCTTCTACCATGATTGTAAGTTTCCTGAGGCCTCCCCAGCCATGCTGAACTGTGAGTCAATTAAACCTCTTTCATTTATAAATCACTCAATCTTGGGTATGTCTTTATTAGCAGTATAAGAACAGACTAATACACTGTGAATAGGATAACAGAAAAAAAAAAAGACCACTATTAAAGGACAAACTTATAAAAAACAACATAGACTTCCCTTCCACTTTCTTAAAGAATAGAAGTCAAATAAAAAGGCAAAAGTTGCTACAAAAGAAACTTAGAGAAGATTTAAAACCATGTTCCATATCAATTGAGATAATCATGTGGTTCTTGTTTTAGGTCTGTTTATCTGATGAAAGACATTTATTGATTGTGCATGTTGAACCAACCTTGCATCTTGGGAATAAAGCCTACTTGATCATGGTGGATAAGTGTATTAGTCTATTTTTGTACTGTTATGAAGAAATACCAGAGATTAGGTAATTTATAAAGAAAAAGAGGTTTAATGGACCCACAGTTCCACATGGTTGGGGAGGCTTCACAATCATGGCAGAACATGAAGGAGGAACAAAGGCATGTCTTACATGGTGGCAGACAAGAGAGCATGTGCAGGGGATCTTCCCTTTATAAAACCATCAGATCTCATGAGACTTATTTGCTGTAGTGAGAATAGCACCAGAAAACCCACCCTCATGATTCAATTACCTCCCAGTGGGTCCCTCCCATGATACATGGAGAAAATGGGAGCTACAACTTAAGAAGAGATTTGGGTGGGGACATAGCCAAACCATATCAATAAGCTTTTTGATGTACTGCTGGATGCAGTTTTTCAGTATTTTGTTGAGGATTTTTGCATTTATGTTCATCAAGCATATTCGCCTGAAGTTTTCTTTTTTTGTATCTCTGCCAGATTTGGGTATCAGGATGATGCTGGCCTCATAGAATGAGTTAAGGAGGAGTCCCCATTCCTCAATTTTTTGGAATAGTTTCAGTAGGAATGGTACCAGCTCTTCTTTGTACATCTGGTGGAATTTAGCCATGAATTCATCTGGTCCTGGGCTTTTTTTGGTTGGTAGGCTACTTGCTACTGCCTCAAATAACTCATTATTGGTCTGTTCAGGGATTCAGTTTCTTCCTAGTTCAGTCTTGGGAGAGTGTATGTGTCCAGGAACTTATCCATTTCTTCTAGATTTTCTAGTTTATGTGCATAGAGGTGTTCATAATATTCTCTGACGGTTGTTTGTATTTCTGTGGGATCAATAGTAATATCCTCCTTATTTATTCTGATTGTGTTTGTTTGAATCTTCTCATTTTTCTTCTTTATTAGTCTAGCTAGTAGCCTATCTATTTTATTAATCTTTTCAAAAAACAAGCTCCCGAATTTGTTGATTTATTGAGTGGTTTTTCATGTCTCTATATCCTTCAGTTCAGCTCTGATTTTGGTTATTTCTTGTCTTTTGCTAGCTTTGAGATTTGTTTGTTCTTGGTTCTCTAGTCCTTTTCATTGTGATGTTAGGTTGTTAACTTGAGACCTTTCTAATTTTTTGATGTGGGCACTTAGTGCTATAAATTTTTCTCTTAACACTGCCTTAGTTGTGTCTCAGAGATTCTGGTACATTGCATCCATGCTCTTATTAGTTTTAAAGAACTTCTTGATTTCTATCTTAATTTCATTATTTACCTCCAAAGCAATTCAGGAGCAGGTTTTCAATTTCCATGTAATTTTTATAGTTTTAAGTGAATTTCTTAGTCTTGATTTCAATTTTGATTGTGCTGTCATCTGAGAGACTGTTATGACTTCAGTTCTTTTGCATTTGCTGAGGAGTGTTTTACTTCTGATTAATATGATCAATTTTAGAGTAAGTGCCATGTGGCAATGAGAAGAATGTATATTATGTTGTTTTGGGGTAAAGAGTTCTATAGATATCTTTCAGATCAATTTGAGTTCTGCAGACACTTATCAGATCCATCTAATTCAAGGCCTGAGCTCTTTGTTAATTTTCTGTCTAATATTGCCAGTGGGGTATTAAAGTCTCCCACTGTTATCATGTGGGAGTCTAAGTCTCTTTGATGGTCTCTAAGAATTTGCTTTATGAATCTGGGTGCCCCTGTGTTGGGTCCATATATATTTAGGATAGTTAGATATTGTTGAATTGAACCCTTGTACCATTATGTAAAATACAGGATTATGTAAATTTAGGACAGTTACGTCTTTGTCTTTTTTTAATCTTTGTTAGTTTAAAGTCTGTTTTGTCAGATACTAGAATTGCAACCCCTGCTTTTTCCTGTTTTCAATTTGCTTATTGGTTTCTTCTCTATCCCTTTATTTTGAGCTAATGTGATTCTTTCAATAGATGCAGAAAAGGTTTTTGATAAAGTCCAAAATCCATTCATGTTAAATAAGCTAGATATTGAAGGAACATATCTCAAAATAATATGACCCACATATGACAAATCCACAGCCAACATCATACCGAATGGGCAAAAGCTGGAAGCATGCCCCTTGAAAACTGGCACAAGACAAGGATGCCCTCTCTCACCACTCCTACTCAACATGGTATTAGAAGTTCTGGCCAAGGGAATCAGGCAAGAGAAAAAAATAAAGGACATACAAACAGGAAGAGAGGAAATCAAACTATCCCTATTTGTAGATGACATGATTCTATATCTAGAAAACCCCATCATCTCAGCCCAAAAACTTCTTAAGCTGATAAAACAACTTCAGTACAGCCTCAGGATACAAAAAGAATGTGCAAAGATCACTAGTGTTTCTTTTTTTTTTTTTTTTTTGAGATGGAGTTTCGCTCTTGTTACCCAGGCTGGAGTGCAATGGCAGGATCTTGGCTCATTGCAATCTCTGCCTCCTGGGTTCAAGCAATTCTCCTGCCTCAGCCTCCCGAGTAGCTAGGACTACAGGTGTGCACCACCATGTCCAGCTAATTTTTTTTGTATTTTTGGTAGAGACGGGGTTTCACCATGTTGACCAGGATGGTCTCGACCTCTTGACCTCATGATCCACCTGCTTCGGCCTCCCAAAGTGCTGGGATTATAGGCGTGAGCCACCGCGCCCAGCCTGTATTTCTATACACTAACAACAGTCAAGCTGAGGACCAAATCAGGAATAAACTTCCATTCACAATTGCCACAAAAAGAATAAAATAGCTAGGAATGTAGCTAACCAGGGTGGTGAGAGATCTCCACAAGGATCACTACAAACTACTGCTCAAAGAAATCAGAGATGACACAAGCAAATGGAAAAACATTCCATGCTCATGAATAGGAAGAAACAATATTCTTAAAATGGTCATACTACACAAAGCAATTTATAGATTGAATGCTTTTTCCATTAAACTACCATTGACATTCTTCACAGAACTAAAAAGACGATTTTAAAATTAATTTGGAACCATAAAGAGCCCAAATAGCCAAGACAATTCTAAGCAAAAAGAACAAAGCTAGAGGCATCATGCTACCCAACTTTAAACTATACTACAGGGCTACAGTAACTAAAACATTATGGTGCTGGTACAAGAACAGACACCTAGACCAAAGGAACAGAATAAAGAACCCAAAATTTGAAAGGATTCCCTAATCAATAAATGGTGCTGGGATAACTAGCTAGACATATGCAGAAGATTGAAACTGGCCCCCATCCTTATACCATATACAAAAATCAACTCAAGGTAGATTAAAACATAAATGTAAAACTTAAAACTATAAAAACTCTGGAAGACAGCCTAGGTAATACCATTCAGGACATAGGCATGGGCAAAGATTTCATGATTAAGACACCAAAGGCAATTTGCAACAACGACAAAAATGGACAAATGGGATCAATTAAATGAAAGAGTTTCTGCACAGGAAAAGAAACTATCAACAGAGTAAACAGACAGTCAACAGAATGGGAGAAAATTTTTACAAACTATGCATCTGACAAAGGTCTAATATTCAGCATCTATAAGGAACTGAAACAAATTTACAAGAAAAAAAACCAAACAATCTCATAAAACGCCATGAACAGACACTTTTCAAAAGAAGGCATACATGTAGCTAACAAGCATATGAAAAGCTCAACATCACTGATCATTAGAGAAATGCAAATCAAAACCACGATGAGATACCATCTCACACCAGTTAGAATGGCTATTACTAAAAAGTTGAAAAATAATAGATGATGGTGAGGTTGTGGAGAAAAAGGAATGCTTATACACTGTTGGTGGAAGTAAAAATTAGTTCAGCCATTGTGAAAGACAGTGTAGTGACTCCTCAAAAGACCTAAAGATAGAAACACCATTTGACCTGGCAATCCCATTGTTGGGTATATACCCAAAGGAATATAAATCTTTATATTATTAAGACACATGCACACATATGTTCATTGCAGCATGATTCACAGTAGCAAAGATGTGAGATCAACCTAAATGCCCATCAATGATAGACTAGATAAAGAAAATCTGATACATATATGCCATACAGTACTATTCAGTCATAAAAACAAAGTCATGTTCTTTGCAGAGATGGATGCAGCTGGTTGCCATTATTCTTAGCAGACTAACACAGGAATAGAAAACCAAACACCGCATATTCTCACTTGCATATGTTACTAAATTATGAGATACATAGACGCACAGGCGAACAACACCCACTGGGGCCTTTTGGAGGGTGGAGGGTGAAAGGAAGAGGGAAGTCATGAAAAACAATGAGTGGGTATTAGGATTAATAACTGGGTGATGAAATAATCTATAAAACAAACTCCCACGACACAAGTTTACCCATATAACAAACCTGCACGTAATCCCTGAACTTAAAATAAAAGTTAAAAAATAAAGAACTGTATTCTATTAGAAGTAGCCATAAAATACAAAGACAGTTTCAAGAAAGCTTCAGTAAATAGACTTCCCAAGAGGTTTTATAAAACCAGAATTGATTTTCATATGTCTGGGATATTTAGATGTAACCTTGCCTCAAAGAAACCCTTCTAGGTTCCTTTCAGCCATATGATTCCATGACAGGATGCTGGGGCTACAATAATGCTGGGTTGATCAAAGGACATACAGAGCCTAGCACCTGCCTGCCATGGAGAAGCACTCCACAAAGGTCTCATGAACGTGATTCATTACACATGTCTAAATGGAAATACACATTACACATGTGTAAATGTGTAAATCGTGTGTAAATGGAACACAATTTCCTATTCTTAGGGCCAACTCGTGGTATCTCCATAATTTTCAGATTTTCTATTATTAAAAAAAAAAGAGATTCACCCTTAGATCATTTAAATAAAATGATGGAAGAACAATTTCTATGTAAGTGATTTAAAAGCACAGGCACTTGATCCAAATCCTTTGGGACACAAAGCATCCCAATCCCAAAGTACATAACACAATTTCTTGCCTTATTAAGCTACAGCTTCATTACACAATTTAACCTCTTTTAAATGGCTCACAGTTATAATCCATAAAATTTAACTCAACACACATTTGAGGAACAGCCACTATATCAGCACAACACTACGTTTGCCAACCTACGCCCGTGTCTAACAATAATGCAAGAGACTGTGGTTATGTCAAAGTGAGGTTGAAAGTCAATTCTTTGAACACTGAGGCAGGATGGAGCTGGCATCCCAGGGAAGGCAGGTAAGCATTAGGACAAAGAGCTGAGACTCTGAGCTCAGCCCCGTGTGGGTTGCAGACCCCAGCTTCCTTTGCTAACCTGCATGTCCCTGGCCAGATACACAGTCTTCATTTCGGTATCGCTAAATGAAGATAACAATCATAACACTTCCTGCGTAAGGTAGTCATCAGAATTAACTTATGCAAAACAGTATTTTTAAAAATGTGAGTCATAGGAGGAATTTAGTGGAACATGACAATCATTTTAAAAACAAAATGAAATAGAATAGGAAGAAAAATCAAGGGGAACAGTGCTACAAAATAGTGAAATAAAATACAGTGTTTAAGTTAAGCTTTAAACAATAAACCATTTTTAACAAAAAGGTTGAGATGGAAAAGGCAAGGAGAACCCATTACACACACACACACACACACACACACGCACAAATGCAGACATGTATGAGGCATGGTATGACTTGGATGTTGGATGGAAGAAGGTTAGCAGAATATGAAACAATACAGGAGTTGCAGCTGGATTGTAGAACTCCATCTAGGTCATATTGAGAATTTTGAGTGTTTTTAAGTAAAAAGTGAGAAAGCATCCAAGAAATTTGCACAAGGGAATAACATGCTCAGATTCAGATTTGGAAAAAGGAGTTGTGACAGGGATGTGGGCAACAGCCTAGAAGCTGAGCCTGGCAGTGGGAAGGCTTTCTGACTTGCTTTTGGTTCCCCATGTGAGGACCTGAAGCAAGGCAATGGCAGTGGGTGTGAAAGGAAAGCACTGGGAGGCCCAGGTGGGCAGATCACCTGAGGTCAGGAGTTCGAGACCAGCCCAGCCAAAATGGTGAAACCCTGTCTCCACTAAAAACACAAAAAATTAGCCCGACGTGGTGGCGGGTGCCTGTAATCCCATTATTAGGGAGGCTGAGGCGGGAAAATCACTTGAACCCTATGTTGCAATGAGCTGAGATTGTACCACACTGCACTCCAGCCTGGCGGACAGAGTGAAACTCTGTCTCAGAAAAAAAAAAAAAAAAAAAGGCATTGCAGAAAGCTCTTGTGACATGATATCACTTTGCTCATTTATTTCCTCTGACCAGATTATCCCTTCCTGCCTCTGATTCATCAGGTAAAATTCTTCATTTCCTGCAAGCCGGGGCTATGTGTTCCAAGCAACCATCTCCAGCCCTATGTTTGAGTGACCTCCAGCCTGCGCTCCTGCACTGGGCTGTGCACATCACTGCTGTGTCCTCTGTCACATCGCACAGAAGGGTGACATCGTCTAGTGTTTTCTGCCCTCCCTAGAGCTTCTGGATGTGGGTTTGGAATGTACCTTGTGGTTCCCTTGTGGTTGAGTGAGGTCTTAGGTCAGATTCTGGTCCATGATTTGTGCTGGAGCGCTTTTATGCCTATGTCAGAGCCTCAGAGATTTCTTTGTCTTTGTCATGAAACCTGCCTTGGTCTTTCCTGCAGGGAAGATAACATGGCACAGACTACCACGGACTCACAATGAGCATGATCGCGAAAGAAAAATAAAACCATTTGTGGTCGCAAATCACTGAGGTTTTATGTCTGTTGGTGATGCCCCGTAACTCAGCGTCTCTTGGTGGATGATTCAGAACCTGGCTCAGAGGCTGGTGCAGAGTAGTGCTCTATGTCTATTTGTGGTATAAATGAATAAATGATTAGGAGAGGAACCATCGGTAGCTCGAAGGCTTCTGGTTGGAAGACAGCAGACTTTGTTAGATCATCGACTAAACTGGAACACAGGGAGGGAGGGAGAGGCAAGTATGAATTTGTTTGTGGGCGCACTGAATGTGAAGTACTGGAGAGGGGTTCCTGAGCGTGCAGATGGTGGTAAGTTGGAAATATAGGACTGATGTTTCCCTAAGATTGTCAGGATTAGAGATAAAAAATGCGAACACTTTAATTTCAGATGATAGTTAAATTGTAAGAGCAGATTCAATGATCCATGGAGATAGCGAAGAACATGAAAAGAGACAAAGGAAGAATGTTGGAAAATGCCTACATTTAAGGGTGGGAAGCAGAGGGACAAGAATCAATGAAGAATCAAAAACAAAAAGATAACGGAAGCTAGGAAAAGGAGGATTTTAAAAGCAAATAGCTGTATAGTAGTGCCACTGTATGCTACAGTGACACAAAATAGGGAGGGCACTGGGAAGAGGTAACGATATTTTAATAACAGCCAGGAGGTCCACGTTCCGTCTGAGAGAAGAAAAATGAACACTGCAATGAGTATCATTGTAAATATAGATGAGCACGTTAGATGCTGCTTTCCAGATTCCATAGTTATGCTGCTTTTCCACTCCTTGAGATTCCTGCACAATTCTGGTCCTCAGAAGTCCCCTTTCACCCTCAGCCCGACTATAGCTTTATTCGATGAAGTCTGTGGCTGGTTGGGAGGCAAACGCACACCTGTTGCCTGGGGTGGAAAGCTGTCTGGACCTGGTGAGTTACTCTGCCTCCCAGAAGACTTGTTTAATGGTGGGCTACACTGTGGGGAGTTTAACTGCCCAAGTCTTCTAGATAAGAAGACTACTGGTGTATTGTCATTGGTTCACTCAGCAACATTTATTGAGCACCTATTACATACAGGAACTGAATAGCATCATCACCTGAAGTTGGAGTCACCACTGTGAATCACAGCTCAGAGATACGATATTTTATGCCTTCTGAGTTTTAGTTTTCATTCATGTGAAGCCTGTGCTTCCTCATTTTACATTTCTAAGAGCTCTGTAAATGAGATTAGCATTGTGAAATAGACAACTTCTATATCATAATGCTTATTTAATGTGTATGTAGTAAAAGCAGCCTGTATGTAAAATTTTTCAGACTGCTTTTATGTAGACAGGAACATCAGGGAGGAAATGAAGCTTAGCTGTTTTCTTCCTGGGACCTTAAAAGGGTTCTCTCATGGCTTTGGATTTTCATTGCTTATAATAGGTTGTCAGATCATTGAAACCATTATATATTAAAATTAATAGCCAGAATTCGCAAATTGTGTGGATGAGGCTCTGAATCAAATGCCTTTTGAAATTTTGTGGTTTGAATCTCTGACTGAGGAGTTTAATATCTCGTTGCACTGCTAGACCCCTGTGGCAAGGTTCATGTTCAGTCAGCACCATCGTTGGACAACCTGTTTGTAGATCACTCTCAGTTTCTCTAACTTGGAATCTGACCACATGCAATGTTTCAAATTCTAATGTCTTTTTCTAAGATAAACAGAGAGAGAGTACCGTGAAATAAATGCCTATGATCAGACATTATGTGTCACATATTAGAGAAAAAAAGCCTATTTTAACAAGATCCTTTCCCAAGAAAGGATGAATTTGGGATCTGGAGAGGAAATTGACATCAACGAGAAGTTTAGCCAAGGGACTCTTATAAAAAGGATTAAAATACAGGGCATATTGTGTCCTGATTTATCCCTCCATGTTCTACATTCAACTATGAAATCATTTCAAAGAAAAAAAATTCAGATTTATGAACAAGGAAAATATCTAGAACTCATACTGCCCTCTGGTGTTCATTCTGACACATAGAAATGAGAAAGCCTCAGAAAACTTGACAGCATCCAGTTTATGGACTTAAAATTAAATTGCAGAAACTAATGATAACAACAACAACAAAAAAAACACCCACTCTCTTTCCTGTAATTTAAAGCTTTTGATAATTTCATATTAAAAACAGAATAACAGATAACATTTACAAGTATTCTCCTCTGAAGAGAAATAATTGTCTCTGTCCTTGACTCTCAATGATATTTTTTGATGTAAAAAATAGGCTCCGTGGTCTTAAACAATGGTTGAGATAGGTAGACAGGAATGAGGCTATGGAGATGGAAAAGGGGCGCTCTGAGTTACCTTCGCTTTGTTGAGGATGCTCTGGGGTTCTGGGACCGCGTCACGACACTCGTAGGTATTATTGCTGGAAGAACACAGGCATCTGCAACTATCACATTCCTATGTCTCTAGGCTTTATAATATGGCCAAAAGGCAACACGGAGATACCCTGACAAAGTGTCTCAGCTGTTATTTCCCACCTTTTCTGGTTCATTTGCTCTCATTACTGTCCCTTTTTTTGGAGACAGAGTCTTGCTCTGTCACCCAGGCTGGAGTGCAGTGGTGCCATCTTGACTCACTGCCACCTCTGTCTACTGGGTTCAAGAGATTCTCCTGCTGCAGCCTCCTCCTAAGCACCTGGGATTACAGGTGTGTGCCGCCATGCCTGGCTAATATTTGTAGTTTTGGTAGAGATGGAGTTTCACCATGTTGGCCAGGCTGGTCTCCAACTCCCAGCCTCAAGTGATCCTCCAGCTGTGGCTTCCCAAAGTGCTGGGATCACAGGTGTGAGCCACTATGCCTGGCCCTCAATACTGTCCCTTTTGACAGTGTGTCGTTATGGTCCTGGGCAGGTCAAATCCCACTGTTTTGTGTGTGAAGAAACAGGAGAAATCGCTGAGAAATGTTTCTACCCCATCTAACACCTGTTTGACTTTGTTTTCAGGACAGGATGTTTTTTCTTCCTTTTTTATTGTATGTAATTCTTAGGGTGGGAGGACAGAGCCAGATGTGGCCTGCACCATCCACAAATGGGGGCTTTCTCAGTAAGCATCATTTCAAAATGATGCTAAGGACTCATTTCAAATAAGCCAGGTAGGGATTTTTAGAGATAAGGATTCGACTGAGAAGACAAAACAAGAGGAAGCTGCTGGTGTCCTCTGCACCTTGCGAGGCACTTTCTAGCCTGTTCGAGTCAAAACAGCAAACATGAACCCTATAGCAAAGAGATCAATGAATGAATGAGTGAATACGAACAAAGATGAGATTCAAGTTCTAGTGGAAAATGAGCATGCTTTACCTTGGCAATAATTTTTGTCTCTCTTTGGTGAATATGGGGACATGTCAGTGCTAAGGAGAAAATCAGAAGCCACACTGGGCAGGGAGTTCCTCGAAGAATTTCCACTCTGAGTCGAGGGCACAAGGGCTTAGCTTTTTTTTTTTCCAGCGTCTACGCTGCTCTGCGTCTCTGGGCTTTGATGGTTGGATTCAGCAAGTGAGAATTAATAGGATATTTAAAACCATATAATGTGCCCATAAAAACATTCTGGAGCTTAACGCTCACCCTTTTTCTTTTTCTTTTTTTTTTTTTTTGAGACGGAGTTTTGCTCTTGTTACCCAGGCTGGAGTGCAATGGCACGATCTCAGCTCACTGCAACCTCCGCCTCCTGGGTTCAAGCAATTCTCCTGCCTCAGCCTCCTGAGTAGCTGGGATTACAGGCACGCGCCACCATGCCCAGCTAATTTTTTTTTTTGTATCTTTAGTAGAGATGGGGTTTTATCATGTTGGCCAGGGTGGTCTCGAACTCCTGAACTCGTGATCTGCCCGCCTCGGCCTTCCAAAGTCCTGGGATTACAGGCATGAGCCACTGCACCTGGCCACCTGTCACCATTTTACATTTACATATTGACTTCAAAGGCAGAGGTACTGCTATCAATGCATAAGCAGCAGAGCACACATCTTGATTTTTCAGCAGTCAGATGGACCTGCATGAGCCAGGCAAGCCCAAGCACCCTGTAGCTCACACTCACTGCTGGAGCACACCAGGCCTCAGGGGCCCCTGTGAGCTCTGGGCTTGGGAAACATATCCCTTTGATTAAAAGATTAATTCATAAATTTGTTCAGGAATATTTTTCAGCCTAAAAAGGAAAGAGATTCCATCGCATGCTACAACATGGATGAACCTTGAGGATACCATTCAAGTGTAAGGAGCCAGTCATTAAGGACAAATGCTGTATCATTCCATGTATGTGAGGTCTCTAGAGGTGTCAAATCCAGAGACAGAAAGCAGAATGGTGGTTGCCAGGGGTTGGCGGGAGGGAGGATGGGGAATTAGTGTTTAACAGGGCAGAGTTTCGGTTTCGTAGAGTTCTGTCGATGGATGGTAGTGATGGCTTCACAACAATACGAAGGTATTTAACACTGCTGAACTGGATCATCAAAGTGGTTAAGATGGTAAGTTGTATGGTATGTGTATTTTACCATGAAAGAAACAAAACCAGTTTGTGTATGCTCTCTGCAAACACTTAGGGAATGGCTGCCTGTGTCAGGTTCTAAGCTGGGAGCTGGAGATATGAAGACGGAAGAGACACAGCACCTGCCGCAGAAAATGTCCTAATGTTTCTATGAAGACACCATCAGTTTTGGTGGGTCATTTTAACGTTTCCTTTTTAAAACAATTTCCCTCTTTGATATTTTTGGTGTGGTCTCAGAAGCACTCTAATTTTATAATGATTGTTCATCAATAATAATATGAACCATAACAAAAACCAAACTTTGAAATAGTAAATAACTTTTAGTTCCTTCACAACAAACCAGGCTGATTGCTGTAACCGTAAGGGCAATAGATCTCCATTAAAGTGCCTCATTTCTAGCACAATAGGGTTTTGCCTGCTATTTTTTCCCCAGTGTGAGATGGAGGAGGGAAAGAAGGGAGGGATGGGGTGGGAGGGAAGGCAGGAGGGAGGGAGGGGAGGCATGAAGTGCATGTCATGATGAGTCCAACAGTAAAATCAATAGGTGTTGTCGACTGACTATCAACTAAGGGACAATTAAGGCCTCTGGGCTTTGATTTTGATCAGGCTGCTGGCAGTTTAGTGGGAACTCACCAAATAAACAATAATTCCAGACAATTGTCCCCCCTGTAAGGATTCAGGAGCGTATTTTCAAATGAGGTGTAAATGAGGACTTTGCTTTGTATGTGGAGACAGCAGAGGCAAAACAAAATCACTGGAAAGACCCAAGTAGGTGGGAAACAAGGGAATGACACTGTCCGACACGAGCACCTGCAGCTCGTCCCTGGCAGACGCTTGAAAGGCACGTGGTTATTTACCAACTTACTGTGGGATAGGGGTGGGAGCAGAATACAGTGTACTTTCGGATGATGCCGTTCAGCTTGAGAGGGGGAAGCCAGGACACAAAGACCATGGAGGCTGAGGCCGCCGCTGCCTTCACGCCCGCGGGAGGACCTGGAACTGGAAGAGCCGTTCGTTTAGTCACAAGGTGGGGCCTCGACTCGGGCACGCGGGCCCACGCTTCCCAACATGACCCCACTCCATGCTCGCTGGTCAGCTCCTCGAGGATCAGTATTGTGGGTTCCACTGTGTCCCCCCAAATGCATACTTGAAGTCCTAAGCCCCAGGACCTCAGAAGGACACTGTAATTGGAGGTAGGGTCATTACAGAGGTAATCCAGTTGAAATGAGTTTGTGAGGGTGGTCCCTAATCCAGGTACTATAGTGTCCTTATAAAAAGGGCCAATTTGGACACAGAGACAGACATGTACAGAGGGAAGATGATGTGAAGACACAGGGAGAAGAGGGTCTATAAGCCAAGGAGAAAAGATGCTTGTCTCAAAGCTCTCAGAGAGAAGCAGCCCTGCAGACACCTTGATTTTGGACTTCTGGCCTCCGGAACTCATAGACAGTACATAAATTCTTAACATTGGAGTCTCTGGTTCTGTGTAGCTCTAGGCATAATAATGTCAGCTCTAGTCCCTGTTTTCCTGGGGAGCCTTCCCAGCCCATTTCAGCCTCGGGCGACTTCCTGCCTCTGTATAGCTGGAAAATTAACTTCTGGATCAGTCCTATTTCTACTGTAGTTTTTGGCTTTGAACATATTGGGGATGAACCTTTCGGATCCTGAATTTGAGAAGCATGAGGATGAACCACCTCAGCCATCAGAGACCCCACTCTCCCTCACCCCAGGAACTTCGTAATGGCAGTACTTTGGGCTCAGGAGAGATATGGAAATATTGTTGATGAACAGGGATTATTGTGTTAAAGATTCACAATATCCATGTAAGACAAACTCTCCTCTGTAAACCAGCTAAGAAAGCAGAACATGATGGTGGCAATATTAAGCGTGATTTGGGAGTGAGACTGAGGGCATGTTCCACTCCTCTTGTTCTTTTATTTTGCAGGTTGGAAAGGTGAATGGGGGTGAAATGGCCAAGACACAGAAGATGCCATGATGTCAGAGGTGCCGGTGAGGAAGGCATCAGAGCTCTTGCTTTGTTCCTCACTGGTCTCAGTGTCCACATGGATGGCAACCACACTGATGGAGGAATTGAAATTCAAACCAATATAAGTCCCTTGTGAGCTCCTTGAGTCATCCATGAGTCTTTTACTGCTTTAATGGCAATGCACCTGCTCAGTACCTAGTTTAGGAGTTGAATGTGCATCTCACAATTGCCACCTTGACTCTCCTAAGTGTGCATAATGACACCAAGAGCTCTGGTGAGAACAAACTTGGGTTGGACAGAATCACCATCTGAAAATAAAAAATCTTGGTAATCTATTTTTGGGAAGTCTTGCTGACAGGGGAAGGTCTAGAAAAGGTAACACACATAAATGATAGACCCTGGATTAAGAAATCCCTTGAGAACAAACCTCTATCAGGTAAGGGCAATGTCTAAGAAATCCACAACCTGGTTCAGAGCCACGAGGGCTTCTCCTGGACACCAACCAAGGGCAGAGTGAGCCTTTCCTCGGGATTTTAATCCTAGCAGATGCCCCCGTTTAGTCAACACTCTCACTCTCTTCCATAAAGCAAAGCCCCTGGTTGGTGTTCACCACACTGAGCACTCCTGCTGGCCAGCTTCTTGAGGAGTCCCAGTAGTTCAGCACTAACCAGTTGAGTGACTGCTGAAGGGGGGTCGGTCGTGTTTGTTCCCAACCTGTTTGTGACAATTGTACTTGTCATGGGTAATATTGTAAGTTAATTCACTATGTGAAGCAATGAAATTCAAGTGCAAGAGAAAGCTGCTTTTATGATGATTAAAGGGACTGCTTTGGAAAGGCTTCCTTAGAAGTAAGTTACAAAGAAATTAAAAGAGAAAGAAAAGAGTGAGGGAAGAACAAAAGGAAGGAAGGAGGGAAGCAAGGAAGAAAGGAAAGAGGGAAGAAAAAATGAAGAAAGGAAAGAAGGAGGGAAAGGAGAAGGGAAGAAAAAGGAACGAAGGATAAAAAAGAAAAGGAAGGAAGGAAGGGTCACCTATGCTTGATAAACACATTTGCTATGCTTTTCTCTTGTTAATCTGTCTTTTAGATATGGTAGCCAGGATTTATGTGATTGTTGAAAAGATACAATGTTCCCCAACCACCCTCACCCCCACACAGCAAGTTTTTCTTTATCAACACTTGGGCTTAATTGCAGAAAGCAACAATAAGAATTCACAGTGGCCACAGCAATAAAATCACTTGCAATATCCCTTCCTGACTATGGAAAATTAGAATATTTTATACGTTCTTTTCAGAACGTATAAAAGTCAGGACCACTGAGAAGAATGCGGCATGTGGCTATGTCCCAGTTTGCAAACATGTTGTTGGTAAACGGTCACACGCTGTCTTACTTGTCTGATAGAGACACCAGTTGAAAAATGCAGATGCTACACAATAAATAGTTCAGGGGATAACAGATGGCACAGAACGCCAATCTTTTCACCCAAAACTTAAAGAAGTGATCTTGAGTGATGTGATTAGAGAGTGATTAGGGGATAAATACATATTTACATGTTTTAAGTTAAAATGCAACATTTAAGATACTTCTTGGCCGCTGTAAAGTTTGGTGATTCCTTGCTTTAATTCATTATTTCCATGAGCATAGCATGCCTGTGTCACAGCCAATCAAGGTTTTTTTTTTTTTTTTTTTTTTT
>NW_016107356.1:9974261-9984364 GCF_001604975.1 Cebus imitator
TTTTTGTATTTTTAGTAGAGAAGGGGTTTTACCAAGTTGATCAGGCTGGTCTCAAACTCCTGACCTCGTGATTCACCCAGCTCAGCCTCCCAAAGTGCTGGGATTACAGGCATGAGCTACCACACCCGGCCTGGCTTCTGTTTTTACTGTTGAATTATAAGAGATAATTCATGTAAATGATTTGTTTATGGTTCTATATACAGTAAGTACGAAATAAATTCTAGCTATCATGTCTAATAACCATCCTTATGTCCTTAGATTATATGTCACTAAGTGATACGAGCTGTACTTTGTGATTCAATGGTGAATTACAAACACCAGACACGGAGCGTTGCAGAAGGATGTAGTAAAAGATGGCTTACATCTGTCTGGGAAGTATTTTCTTGAAACATTCTTAATAATCACATTCCATTTTGGTAAGGAGTTTTTCTTTAGAGGTCAAGACAAGCTTGGCAAGTTTTCATGAATTCCTGGGCTCTGCAGAGAGAAGTCCTGCATGCAGGTTTAATTGATTGCAGTAAAGAATGTGGCCTTCAGAGAATTCTCTTCTGCATTCCTCCAATTTGCCCGGACCTCCCTTCTGAGCTGCAGAGGCTCCTGTGTCTCATGTGTCCAGTTGCCTGAGATGTCTCTACCAGGTGTCACACAGGCACCTCAGTCAGGCCGACGTAGTCACAGAAGGACTCAGCGTCTTCTATCCAAACGTGCACTCTTCCTGCCCCGTCTCAGGAAAGGGCCCTGCCATCTTCTCAGTGGCCAGAACCAGAAACTGGAGTTCTCTTCCCACTGTCACTTGACGAGCCCTTTGGAGGTCCACATGGACATGACCGGGTAGTGGTTGGACTCTCCGCCTGACTCGATGGTGCTCTGCAGTGCTGGGCACCTGAACGTGGTCTGCTTCTCCCACCCTGAGCCCTTGGGGTGTGATGGTCCAGGGCCTTGGGATGCCCCTGTCTGGACTTTTCCCCCACCCTCTGCCTTCTTCCTGGCGACCCTTACTCATCTCTGATGTTCTAGTATGTGTCATTTCCTCCAGGAAGTCTTCCCTGATCACCAGCCTAAGTCAGGTCAGGGCCTCCGTGTCTCTCTCAAGACTCTTCATCACTGCACTTGACACAATCCACTCAGGAATGATCTATCAACATCTGTCTCCCCCACTAGCTTGCAAACCCCGGCATGGCCATCCTGTTTCTCTGCATCTTTAGTTCCTGGGCCAGTGTCTGGAACATACCAGATCCTCAATACTGATTTTCCAAGAGTTGAAAAATAACTTCATTTGTGTCTGTGTGGTAGGCAGGATTCTACAATGGTCCCTAAGATCCTTGTCATCTAGTGTATGTGCCTGGGTGGTTTCTTCCCCTTGAATGGGGGTGGCACCTGTTATTATGATGGACAGATCCTTCCCATGGGCAGGTTGTGCCATGTGGCAAAGGTGAAGGGCTTGTGCAGGTATCATTGAGGTCCCAATCACTTGACTTTCAGTTAATGAAAAGGAAAGTTTCCCAGTGGGTTAGGTTTAATCAGATGTGTCCCTTCGAAGAGGAGATGTCAGAGGAATTGGAAGCCGTGTAAGGCTTTCCTACTGGCCTTGAAGGAGGAAGCTGCCATTCTGCAGGGGTGTGAAAGGGAGTAACAGGCAGCCTCTGGAAGCTGGTGACTCAAGTCCACAACCAGGAAAAATGATTCCATCCATAACCCGTGAGCTTGGGAGGCTCTGAACTCAGATGAGGGCACAGCTGCAGCCCATACCTTGATTCACCTGTGGGACCCTGAGCAGAAGACTCAGCTCAACCAGACCTGGATGCCTGACCCTTGGAAATCATGAGATAATATATTTGTGTTGTTTTAAGGTAGTAAGGTCATAGCAACCTGTTCCACAGCACAGATAATAAATACACGTGGGTAAGCCTTCCAGTAACATATCTTAACGTAAAGTATCAAAATCATTTTTCTGAAACAGTATTGCCTTGGTTTGAAGTATGAATATCAGACAAAAGTCTGACTAAACACTACACAGACACTGCAGTCAGCTTCATTTTTTTTCACCACCATTTTTCTGGTCTTAGTAGACAGCCACAGGCAGATGTGTGTGTGTGTGTGTGTGTGTGTGTGTGTATGCACGCACATGTGCACGCACACACATTCAGGTACATATGTGGTACACCATGGTAGGCAGATCCTTCTGAGACCCCCACAACTCTTCAGTGGTCTCTCCGTGCAGTGCAGATGCTATGTTCCTGGAGGAGCATGTCACGTTCACAGTTGTCATCTCACCAAGCAATGTACACATGTCCCCTTTCTCTTCCTATGTCCACAAGACGCTGGTATTTTTAGCCTTTCCTCTTAATAGAGCAGGAGTTTTCAAACATTCTTTAAATGTTTCATTGATCCTTTAACCTAAACATCATGTAGAAACCCAGCACATAACACAAATGGGAGTGGGGTGGCTCTTGAGGCAGGGATCAGAAAGAGAAGATCCCACTGGGCCTCTTGCTTACCACTGGGTACCACCCAAGAACACTTGGGTTATATAAGAACCTACTTTGAGAACCACTGCAGCAGAAGGAGTTTGGAAAGCCACTTGGTAGAATCTCTTCTGGGACATCTTGGCTGTTGTGTTGCTGGCATACCTGCTACTGCACAGGGCACACTGTCATAGGCTGTAGAGCCCCGAATCCTACGCAGTGTTGATTGGCAGTACTTCCCAGTGTCTACTGAGGGACAGCGCTGCTGGTGGCTATGCAAATACAACATGCAATCTACCCCCTTTCAGGTGGACCGAGGCGTGGCAGCATCATCACCCCAGCACACGTGCGCAGGCACACACTATCCATGTCTTCAAAAATATGTACAGCTTCAGGTACGGTTGGTCAGAGGATTTGGAAGTATCCAAATGTCAGCTTATTTGTTTGGATCCCCTTAGCTCTACTTTCAGCTCTCCTCCCAGTGAGATTGTTAATTGACGGTGGGCAGGGAGCAGAGATTACATAGGACACCTGCTGCTGGCCCTCTCCATGTGCTTTCAGGGTTATGTGCATTAGTGATGTGTTCAGTAAATATTTGAACTTAACTATCTCTATTTACACATATGCGAAGCTTACTCTTGTGTAAAGGGATCAAGGCTGAAAGTAGCTTTTGCCTGCAGAGTGAAAATAGCAATTGGAAGATTAATAGATTGCACTTTGTTTGTGTTCTCTTTTCTTACGGCTTTGCTCAGATTATAGTATTGGCAAATAAAATGGCATTAGGATTTCACAACTGTTTTAGAAGTCAGAATTAGCTGTTCTTGTGCTCAAAAACAGAAAGCCAGATCACCAAGTCATCCTTGTGTTTCTGCAGCAATAATAGGGGTACAAGTTCTCACTGACTGAGCAGTCCTGGAAAGAGAATGTGGACTGTGAGCAGTTGTCACAGACCCCAAAAATATGTCCATGCACCTGAGATTATGTTTATGGATAAAACACCATATCCATGGCCTTGAGACTCTGACCACAGACATGAGAATGTGTCCATGCACCTGAGACTATAGTTACGGATAAAAGACTGTGTCTGTGGCCTTGAGATTATGACTGCAGACAGGAGAACATGTCCATGGACATGTGAATATGTCTGTGAGCCCAAGAATCTTTAGATAGAGGCTGGGAATCTACTTAAAGCACAGACTTATTCTCTAAATAAACATTTCTATTGCAAGTAAATTTTTGCCTTTATGAGTGGTTAAGTTTCTTTTTTTAGTGTGACCAGTGACCTAACAACACAATTTAAGCCTCCAGGCTCCTTAGACTAGGAAGACTGGTGCAGGACGTGTGTCTGGCAGAGACCAACTGAATCGGGTGCTCACTGTTAATGTATTCATCTTGCTTTGCTTGCAAGAACATTGATAAACACTAAAACTTCAACCTGTGCCTAAACTAGTGTCTCATTGAGAAAGAACTGAATAAATGTTGGAAATTATGATTTTACTGGAAATCTATCTGTATTTTACGCGATTTAATTGAAATTGCAAGTGTAATCCAAACTTCAAAATTACGAATCTTTCTCATTGACATATAAATAGGATCTGTAGTCTATTCGACTAGGTATTTGTTCTCTGACAATTGGCCTTTGTTCCTTCTTCCAATCAGACAAATATAATTATATTTAATTCTGTAAACTGATGAAATGTCTAATTATATCAGGTGTTGAGTCTACGAAAAAGTGGTTGGCACAATTCTTCATCATTTCTAAACTATAGAATTTTACATGTGAATCGGGGAGATAAACTCATATTATGCTAGTTTTTCCTCTTCTTCTGCCCAATCTCCACTCCACCTTTTTGTTCCCCCCAGAGACAGAGTCTTTCCCTGTCACCCAGGCTGGAGTACAGTGGTATGATCTCAGCTCACTGCAGCCTCTGCCTCCTGGGTTCAAGTGATTCTCCTGCTTCAGCCTCCTGAGTAGCTGGGATTAGAGGTGGCCACCACCACACCTGGCTCATTTTGCATTTTTAGTAGAGACTGTTTCACCATGTTGGCCAGACTGGTCTCAAACTTCTGGCCTCAAGTGATCCACCACTCCACTTTTTGAAAACGCAGACTTATCCTAAAGAAATATTGACACTCCGTTCTGCATAGTCCCTGTCCTGTACCACCAGCAAAGTGGGATCCATGGTGTCCCCCTTGGGGTAACTGGGGCTCCCAAGGCAGAGTTTTTCACAGTCAATCCCAGCTCTATATACTATCAGCACTGGAGACAAAAGCAAAGCATAATTGATAGACAAAGTAGACCTTGAGCTTTGGGGTCAAGTTTTGAGAGAGAACTCTACGATTCTTAAAACTAGAAGACAAATTTAAAATTGATGTAAACTTGTGAGTTAATAAGGATCTGCCAAGTGCCTTCCCTTTTTACTGGAATTCTGTACATTCTTCTAAGAATGCAGATGTAAAACATCTTGTGGCTGATCAGTTTGCTCTTTAAATAATTATTCCAGTGACATTTGCATTATTGCCTAGCAACGTAAAAAAGAATATTTCATCCCTGCTCTGAAGGGGTAGAGGGCAAATAATCAAATATTGAGCATCAGGAAGCAACCCACTCTGTGGCAAGCAGGTGTTTTCAGGTATCACTTTAGTCCTCATACATTGGTTCTGTGCAGTCTGATTGCTACAGCAGGTTGTTCATGAGGACAATCCAGTTCAGAGAAGCGTAGCTGAGGTGCCCAAAGTCCCACAGGCAGCAGGTGACAGAGCCAGCACTGGCACAGCTCTTTGTCTATTACATTTAAAAAAGTTAAATTATGGCTGTCTTCACTCAGGACTTAGCTTTCTAGATATCTCTATTGATGTGTGACTTCCTAATGGCATTACATTTGAATCATAGATTTCCCTAAATAATCCAATTTCTTAGAGCAGAACTGACTGACTCCTGCACATTCCCCAGAAGAACTACCTGTGCATTTTAGAAAAAACTAAAGCAAATGAGGATTAGTTTGGGTGTAGACATTATAATATGAGAAGGGCTGCAGAGGCAGCAAAAGCACCAGGTGAGGGTGGATGCCTGGGGCTGCTCGGGGAGCAAGGCCTGGCTTGTCAAGGTGACAGCAGAGAGTGAGGTGGAAGATGGCAGGCTCAGAACAGCAGGGAGTCGTGGTCGGGGCAGAAAGGCTGAAGAGAAGAGCCCATTGTGGCCTCTGAGCAGGTCTTCCTTGCTTCTATCAGAACAGATATGGGATGGAATAGTAGCATTTTTGATTCTCTAGCAGCGGGAGAGATGGCACAGACCTCAAACCTGCCCATACATGGGAGGCGATCAGCAATCGCTAGCAGCTCTACTATCCCTATACTGTCTGGGGAACAGAGTCCTGGCAAGGAGACAAAAGTTACAGAGCCAATCCAGCACAGCATTTAGGTCTACCAATGTCTCATCTCAACATATACTTCTGTGCTGGAATATTTTGGGAAGGTTCTACATGAGTGTCAATTTCACATCAGTTGTTCCTTCCTTTATTAAGGTGGAGGCTACTTTTCTCATGACCCCTGTAGTATTCATCGGAACTCATTTGTTCCTTAAACAGGCATGGATAAGGCCCCTCAGAGTTTCCCTTAAAATAATGCAGAATCTTTGTTGTATGGTTTTTGTAGATTTGGGTAATAGCCACACCACCAAATAGAAACTTTAAGGAACAGCAAGAATTATTGTTGTAGAACAAAATAATTTAGTAATTTAAATTTTTACTAAATCACCATGAATTCTTGTAAGAATTTAAAAAAATCGACATGAAGTTCTCAAATTAAGGACTTATTCTAAAGTGATTCAGCTGGCAAAGAATAATAGAACTTTAGCCTGTACATAATTTTCAAGAAGTGGAAGGACAGATTTAATCAGAGCTTACGCTAATAGCTGAAGAGCCACTAAAATTATTCTAACAAGATACAAAACAGGTATGGCAATTATTACAGCTCCGGGATAAAACGAATTTCTATTTACAATAATACTTGGCCAAAAAATAAAACAAAAAAAGAAAGAAGAAAAAATATAGAGGAAGAAGAAGCAATGGATTAGATACATCAAGCAAAGGCAAGAGAGAAAATTAACGCTCTGAATTGCACTGGGATATTTTGGGAGGATAGCAAAGGTTTTCCCTGAGAATAGCCTGATGAACTGTAGGCTAAGGCAAGTGAGCTGTCCCTGACCCAGCCCTTCCAGCAATTGCTGGGACCCACCGTCCACCCGTTTCTCACCATCCTCTTTGGTCCGGGTGAAGATCTGCTCACTCCTGACCCCATCTCCTGCACGGGTGAAGGCCAACACCTGGATGCTGTAGTTGGTGTACTTTTCCAGCCCGTCCAGCTCCAGGGAAGGCTGTGTGGTGGTGATGTTTTTAATCTCACCCAGCTCTGGAGGACAAGGGAAAGAAAACAAAATTCCACTACTGAGCCCATTTCTGCGTGTTTTTCCGCGCCATCCCCACGACTGTCCCTGTGCCATGCCATCACCCAGCTATCATCTGGACGCTGGAATTCCTCAAAGGGACTATGCACAGTCATCCTTTGAGCTCATGGTGCCATGTGGCCCTTCAGAAAGGATCATTCACACCAAACTACTCCAGAACACGAGGCACAACATTAGTCTGGAAAACAAAGCAATTCGCTCCAAGTTAAGGGTTACCAACCCAAGGCCAGCACCAGGGCTGCCACTCAGCCTTCAGCAGGTGCTGATGAGCAATGTCCCCTGCACCCCACAGCAGCACCCTTAGGACCACACACAGGCACCACACCACACACTCTACAGCTCCACTGCTAACTATTTGCTAGGAAGCTTCTGCAGGCTGAGGGGTTTTATTTTTATTTTAAACAAACTCTACTTTAACATACATGTATTTTTAAGCACCTAACTTCATCTCAAATATCTGATCTACCCTCTTTAGCAAGTTTCAAGTTTATAAGACAGTAATTTTAACTATGGTCACCACTTTGTACATTAGATCTCCAGAACCTATTCATCTTGCATAACTGAAACTTCGTATCATTTGGGGGTAGGGGAAGAAAATGGCAACTATGTGGGAAGGTGGACATGCTGTGAATTAGATTGATTGTGGCGAGCATTTCACATTAGATACAAATGTCCAAATAAGCTGCATGCCTGAAATATATACAATTTTTATTTGTCGATTATACCTTAATAAAGCTGAAAAGACAACATATTTAAATTGAAAAAAAAAAATACACCTGAGCTAAACTGAGTGGCTCAGCAAATCCCTCTTTTTACCTGGAGTGAACTCCTTGCAGCTTCAATCCTAAAGTGACATGCCCATGTGTCAGAAACTTGGTGTCAGCTAAAAATGCTTCACTTTCAAGAGTGGGATCCACTAATAATATTCACAGGTGGAACACTATGCACTGTCATCTCTGGCATATTATACACGGCAATTTGAGAAAACTTACAAGTGATGTGCTAAGTACTTCCATGGTGTTCGGCTGATGGCTTTTGAAATGAGTCACCTTCAGAGCGTGAGAAGGGCCTGAGAACTGTTCCCCTTGGGGAAGGGGCTGTCAGTGGCCCGTCGGTACCCAGAGCAGGCCGGTTACCCCAAGAGACCAGCAGGTCCGGGAGTTCCTTGTTGAACAGATCTGCTTTGGCTACATTTGGAGAGCAATCCCAGCTGCTTGTCAGTCCCTCTCACCGTCCCTTGCCTCCGTACAGGGAGTGGACGTGGCGTGGATGCCCGCCTTCATGCCTGCACTATGCTATCCTAAGTACAGATAGTAACTTATGCAACCAGCAGTGTCATTCAATGACTTTTGCAGCCCATTCATTTTACAGACAAGGAATTCAAGGGACAGAGAGGTTCAAGGAGCTCAGCACAGCGGCTGAGGACATGGGCTGCGGATCTGAGCTGCTCTCCTCGGTCGCTCTGGGAAAACGCAGAAAGTGGGCTGAAAATGGAGGCACCCACGAGCTGTCGGGTTGGTCGCAGTAAACGGGCTTTTGCTTTTCACCTGCCTGGTTTTTCCTTCCTGTTTGTGGTTTTTATTTTCTCTTGTGTGTCCTCGATATTGCACAGAATTCACAAATGCGTAGCCACATATTTTGTGATTATGATGACTGTGGAATGCCTTTTGTTCAATTTAATTTTTTTTGTTACCCAAAGGATCAATGTGGAATGGATACAGCATTAAAGAAGAATGGCAAATACAGCATGGGATGGCTGAGCCTGTCCTTCACATGCCAGAGAGCCCCTGTGCCTTCTGGGAGTTGCAAGAAGAGGGGTAAAGAGGCTCCATGTGGTACTCACAGTCCAGGACCCAGTGGGAGCCGAAGGCCTGGGGCCACCAGAAGCAGACAGTTCTGTAGGCTGGGGCTTTGCTGAGGAGGGAGCAGGGTGAGAAGGATGGCCCGAAGACATGCCTTTGGACTCCTGTCTTCTAAAAAGGCCAGCAGGGTGCCAGCTGTTAGAGGTTACGATTTGGAAATCTCAACAGAGGGCTTACAAGAATAAGAAAAATGTCTGCTCATGTGTGTGGTCACCGTGCAGTCAAAATATCAATATTTGGTTGCTCCAGATGGATTGGAAATTCTCATCTCTGAAGGAATGGTCTTTCCACATTCAATTATTTTCCTTTTCCTGAATATATTTAATATAAGTCTTTTAGATTTGGATAAAAAACCCAAATGTAACCAGACATGGTGGCCCATGCCTGTGGTCCCAGCTACTTGGGAGGATTGCGGGTGCCCAGGAGCTGGAGGCTGCAGTGAGCCCTGATTGCGCCACTGCACTCTAGCCTCAATGACAGAGCCAAACCCTGTCTTTAAACAAATTAACTAAAAGTCCAAATGTTAATGGACAAACTTTAAATATAGAACTCATTAAGATCTTTGCAGATTTAGAAACTTCACTGTGTCAAATACACACACACACACACCCCTACACATATATATGAACAAAATTAATAATAAGACAGCTGAGGAGAGGGGCTGGTCAGGGCAGGGTGCTGGGAACTGGGTATGAGACTCTGATGAAGGTCTGTTTTTCCCAAGAGCACAGGGTGTCTGCCTCACAGAGAAAGTAGGATCGTGTCACAGTGTGGGAGAAAGTAGCCCTCCAGCCATGCTACTCTTGAATCAGACAGAATGAGGAGGAGGAGCCTGGTGAAGAGGGAGAAGGGCAACCTGGCCTCTGATCTTAAAAGAACAAACACTTAAAAATGATTAAAAATGCTAATGGTTACTATGCTGATTAGAATTAACATTTGGATGTTTACTCATTTGGAAGTTCAAGTCATTTTGATTAACTAATTTATCAGGAATCATGAACACGATGGCAGTCAAAACCCCAATTCCAAATTGTTCCCAAAGATTTCTAAAACTACCTGAGCCAGAGTTGATTCTTTCTGCCAGAACATTTATATGTAAACACTGATGGAAGGGTATTTTCAGATACTGGGTGACTGGCAGATAAGGAAGAAATAAAAAGAAAAGGATGAAAATAAAAGAAAGCCAGACACAAAACTGAGTGTTTAGTTTGCCATTCCTTTTAGCTCTTTTTCTTTTTAAACATGAATTTCTATAGTCCAACTTTCATGCCCCTATAGGGCTGTTTAACTCACACACACACACACACACAC
>NW_016107357.1:0-76344 GCF_001604975.1 Cebus imitator
CTCTCTCTCTCTCTCTCTCTCTCTCTCTCTCTCTCTCACCACCCCCACCCCGCCCAAATCTTTTCTCTCTTTCCAAACACTTTTCCAGGGGCTTTCTAACTCATTTTGCTAAAAGTCATAAAGACAATTACATTGTATTGGGTAATGAATGTTGATATCCATTTGGGTGGTGAATAGTTCAACATTCTACAAGATCATAGATGATCTGCACCATGCTAATGACCTTTTGTAACAGAGAGTTCATTATATTAAAATATATAGATGAGAATAATGTTATGCTATAATCATTCCCTGGAAATAAGCAACTGCAGAGTATTTTATGTGCTTATTGCCCAGGAAATAAACACATATTACCCAAGTATTTACCCAGGTAAATATTGGAAGGATGAAGCTATTTGCATCAAATATTTCCTATACCATGCCAAGATGGAGTGACCATTGAACATGAAACATTTAAGAGCCAACTTTTATTTTTTTTACCTAAAAATTACAATACTGTAATATGTTTAAAATTTAAGGGCTGTATTAAATTTTTTAAAGCTCACTTCCAAAATATATTATTCTAAATAAAATAACCCAATGAAGGCAAACTTGAGTAAAAATTAAAGAAAAGTAAAGTAGGAGATGGAAGGTTGTAATTTTCTTATTTACCTAACACTATTACTTATGGTTTGTTCTGGGTAAAAATTAGGAACAAAGTTCTACCCACCACACAAAGCTTACATATATTCATTTCTCATAGAATGTTACAATTTCTTGATAAACATTTCATGTCCAATTCTGTTGTCACTTTTCTGGGTAGTTTTATAGTCTTCTAATGCCAAGAAGTTGGCAAGATAGAGGAAGTGGGCAGGAAATTCTCAATCAAATTGAAAATACTAATTTAGGCTCCCAGATATGAAATTGTAATGGGTAAAATCTTCTGCATTAATCCTTTTAAAAACATGTATATAATTATTTGTGGAATAGAAATAGCTTATTGATAGCAAAGGACAGAAGGTCCCACCTTCTGCCTCATAATAGCCACGCATGATTATCAGCTTTCTTCACATACCTGTAAATATATATTGGACATGTCTACTGCACAGGTATGTTGTGGGAATCAAATAAGAGAGTCCCTAGAAGAAGCTTTAAAAAGGAAATATCTACAGAAAGATTCTGAAAAAGGATACTCCTTTGACTAGCAGCTAAAACTATCTCCAGAACATCAAATCAACAAATTGTCAAAATTTTGTAAAACTGGCTAAGGCCCAGTTTTACTTTACATACACACACACACAACACACACACACACATATGCATGTATATATACATGTATCAAACCAAACTGGCCACCTTTACTTAAAAGTAATCTAAAATGTTTAGGCCATTTAAGGGATATTAGACATTATTTAATTCACCTGCCTTATTTTACAGATGAGAAAACAGTTATGCACATATTTAGGCCTCCTTCCCAAAGGAGGTGAAATTTGGAATTAGAGACTAGAAAACATTCCTCTTTTTAGGCACAAAGCATATATATGCATAAATGTGTGTACACATATGTATATGTGTGTGTATATATATGTCCTAAACAGATGATATTACTATTTCATTGGGTGGTTATTACGAAAACAATATCAAAAAAGGCTTCCCTCATAGTGATGATAAAAACACACTAAGCCAAACCTATATTGAGGGTCCAAATATCCTAATTAAATATGGTGCCCATTCCAGTATCCTACAGCAATCATAAACTTTCTATACCTTGGAATTAATTATACAACTCTGCATACATAACCATTTGTCCTTAAGAACAGAATGCTGTCATGAAGTTATTATTTTAAATTGATAACCAAATCATTACTTGTAGCATAATATCAATAGGTGCTATTATTCTGGAAACAATGTGTAGAAGTAATAAAACTCGAAACATGTTTATTCTTGAATGGATTGGGCTCACCTGGCTTCAGGCTGGGATAGGGCAGGGGTGACAAAGGCTGGGATATGAGTGGCTACTTTAGGGATTGAAGGTCTTATGACTTGAGCAACAGAGAATGGTCAGACTAAAGTGATTCATTAGCTTTAACTGCTTTTAATCTCACAGTATATAATTCCAAACAAATTCTTAACATAAGAATCAAGAGATCCAATCAAGAGAAATAAATCCCATTATATAATCTTACCTAGGTGCTTATAGAAATATTTTACTATATTTTCTAATACAGAGATTAATTATAGAATCATAGAATTCCAGAATTGGAAATAATTTGAAATTAGTCAAACCTCTTGTTATATGCATGAAAAAACTGGATCCTAAGAATTACAATATTGTGACATAGAGTTTTCCATCCCACAGAGATATATCAGGGATGCAATAATTACCCAAGAGCTTGTTAATACTCAAAAATAAGAGAATACATGGCTTAAATGAGCCTGTAAGTTTCTTATCGTCAAAAGTAATTGGAACTATTATTTAGGGTTTTCAAAGATTTGAGCATGAAAACTGCAGAATTATAATAGTTCATGACATATTGTTTCATTCATATACATGAGAGTTTCCAGTGATGTTCTGGTGTTACAAGTATTCCTGAATTCACTTATGACAGAAACAAAGCTACAAAAAATATGACAGCCATTATCAGGAAGCCAAATGCCTTTTTTCCAAGCATAAGCACAACATTTATAATTATTGAATAAAGACAGATGTTTAAAATAAGGTAAAATTAAGATAAAGGAGACAATGGTTATTATCATCTACATCCATGCAGGAAAAGCTAGGATATCTACCTAAATTACACTGAAATAGATCTTCTTTTTTGCATGAAAAGTTACTTAATCTGGAGCTCCTAAACACACACACACACACACACACACACACACACACAGAAATCACAAAAAATCAAGCCATTTAGGGTGTCTAGAGTATTACGATATTTTTATACTGCTATGTATATGGGCAGTTTAAGAAAACCACATTGGATCTAAGCAAGTTCAAATCTACATTCAATATTGGATCTACAACTTTATTGCTGTGCTCCAAATAACAGAAACGGAATAAATAACATAGTAGTAGTATCAAAGAAAATTACTTTCTGAGTTGTTTGCCCCATACTAAAATGATGGGGCTTGCAGGTTAGATGAGCAAAGAAAAGGCCATAATTACATAACACAGTAGAAGTGGCACAATTTAGAAATTAAAATAGTACTTAGAGCACGTAATCAGTTATTCTTTAGTATGAACTCTGATTCAATTGATTTTTCTTGGTATTGAGGGGCTAAATGAATGATGGAATCACCTGTAAGAACATTTTGGGACAGACTTTTTTTTAAAAAAAGCTATGCTACTCAACTACCGTGATAAGAGAAAAACGGAGAGCTTGTTGACTATTTCTGACTTCAGACGTGAAAAGTAAATAAACTGGTTGTTTAACGGTTTTCTAATCATCAGTCACTGCTGTGAGTTAGTCACTTCCTCTCCCAGAAGCAGAATATGTGGATTAGGACATTTATCTTTCAGAAATATTAATGTTTATACTTCTAAGCAACAGAGACAGAAATGCTGCTACTAATTAATTTATGTACTCTAAATTATAATACTTAGTCATAAAGTATACTTCCAACATCTAAAATCATATGATTTTAGCAATTTTGTTGATAAAGTTTTAGCATTGCTCAGCATTCATGGTTAGTTAATAATTTTAAAAAGCGATTTGAAACATTAAAGATATAACACAGGCTTAGTACATTTTAAAAACAATTAACCAAGTAAATGTTTTAAATTAGAATTGTTTCAAGATTGCCAAGAAAAAATTCTTCCCAAAACCACTGTTATAAAATATTTCATCTAATTATGAGAGATGCCATAAAGTGAAGTCCAAACAAACTAATAAATCCTCAGAAAATTTCTCACTTTGATCTTCTGGAGAGGGAGGGCAGGGGTTTCTTCAGGGTTTATAATAACAATGTCATTTGTCATAGGGAATCATATTTTATAATTTCACGGGAGAGTAGGAGAAGAGGGGTGCATGGTATGAGGAAGAGGGTTATATTCACAATTAGAACTGTGAAATGCTAAACTCTATTATGAAGACAAATAGGAAAGTACAACTTCATTGTTGAAAACAATTTCTCTCCTATCAGTCCAAGGATTCGTGCATCAATATTGTAGATGAACTGTTAATTACAAAATCAATTAAAAATTATTTCTAAAAACAGTCACGCGTCCCTGGCTCTCATGGGGGCAATTTGGGCAGAAGGTCTCATCTCACTAGGACCGCGCCAAATCACAAAGTCGTCATCCACAAGTAAGCAAAAGCAATCTGGTTTTTCATTTTTCAGCGCGGCTGAGCCCAGCCTGAGATTGATCGTCACATATGGCCCCAGAAAACAAACTGTCAATACCTTGAATGCTGCAGAATTTGAACAAATAGCCGTCCGCCCATTCAAGCCACTCATTGCATCCCATTTAACAGATTTTATTGACAGTTTCCTTCTTGTAATTAAAGGGAAAACTACTGGCCGGCAACCAAGATAAAGTTCAAAGATAGGGTCAAAACAAAAGCAGATGGAGGGGCACGGTGTGACTGTCAATGGTACCTAGCATCAGAGCATGTTATTGACACACAGGTATCTAATGATCGGCACATCATTAAGGAGGGATCTATCCTGAACTTTATGCAAATGCTAAAAGAGACTTAAGACCATAATAAAGCATTAAGAGAGGCACAAAGGGAAAAACAACAAAGCACCAACGATTTTTACTTATCAGAGGTTGCTCTCTATTTTAGCACCTTTCAGTTCAAATGTACGGAACAGTTTTTCCCGTAATTCTTAACCCTTACTGCATAGGCAGAATTTGACTTCGACTTCTAAAGAACTCTGGAATGTAAGAAAATAGTAATCTTTGATAACCCAAACTCAAAGCAACATGAAATATATTTTCCCAATTGCATAATTTGCGTTTTTGAGGGAAAAATGGTTTGTGTGTATCAATTCCCTTGTTTTAACTTAGGTGTAAAAGACAATGGAGCTAATTTTGTCCCGGGAGTGTCCACTTATGCTATTCCTACAGAAGCTTTTGCTTTGCTATGATTCAAATTAGTAGATGCATTAGTTGATAAAAGTTTCAAAGCATTCAATAAGCAAGTCAAATGAAACTAATTCAAGTATATTTTTCCTATTTCTAACTTCCCACTAGAAAGTGATACTGGTTATAATTTTTATAATTTTGCTGACTCATACAAAATTTACAGACTAGGTCTAGCAAATCCCTAAAGAAGGTAAGGAGAGGGATAAAACTGACATATAATAAAATATAACAATGACCATGTCGATATGCCAACCTGAATTAGCAAGAGCTATAGCTTTGAGGGTGACAAATTCTTCTTTCTCCAGCTTCATGCTCTTGTATTTCTTTACCAGCTGCAGGATAGCATTATTTAGATCAAGAAGGCCTGCTAATTTGGACTGGTCTTCGTCCATTATATAATCGTCTGCATAGACAAGTTCATCCTCAAAGGAAAGAGATCGGTATACGACACCAAGGATCAAAATTTCCATCCAAGCACTCTGCAGAAGGCTCATCTGGTCCGCCAGGGACAGCGTGGAGAAGCCTGCATGGAAAAATGGGCAGATCAAGTTACTTTAAAGCCATAATTTCATAATGCAACATTAGTTTCATATGGTAGCCGGCTTCTGCATCACTGCTCAAAATTATGCTGAGCTTTGATTAGAAGCTCTTAAAATTTTCCCTGAATCACTCTGCAAACAGCAAAATGAAAGTCACAAACCAGCTTTTTCAATTTGTGAGTATTTTCTATAAGCTTTATAGACACAGCTTAGGGGAATATAATAGAAATGTAGTTTTCTTTCATTTGAGAAGAAAATACCATGAAATTTTTATACTTGATTTCTGGTGCAAGTCATCTATCTCATCTCTAAAAACTACTATTGATAAACAGAATGAAAGTTAAAAAAAAAAAGCTAAAAAACAAAGGTAAACAAACAATTTAGGCCACAGAGCTCAGCACACCATGGAAACATTTCTATATGATATTAATAGTTACAAACACAATGGATAATGAGTTACAACTAGGGAAGCTTTCTTGATTGGCTATTTCCCCCCACTGATATTTAATATGAATTTCCTTTAAAATTAGTGATAATTGGCATAAAAGAAAGTGGAATACTTAGCAGCCTGGCCTCCTCACCAAATAGAAAAGCCCCATTCACTATTGTTATTAAGATCCAGATATTTAAAAAATTAAATATAAATGTAGCAGGGTTTGGTGCCAAGGAGTCAGATTCTGAATGTAAATATTGGCTCCAATTAGCTACTGGCTCTTTCACCCTAAGCAAGACAAATTAACTTGTATCTTAAATTTTGTATTTGGGAAATATAAAATATCACCTACCTAAACATTAAGTTTAACATGCAATTAATTAAGTGCTGTATTATTAATATGTTATTTTTATCTGACTTATCTAGCTGATCAATTCTTTTCTGCAAATCTGGGATGCATTCACACATGCACATTTAAAGTCCTTTCTGAGCTGGAGAAAACATATGCAAAAAAATTAAAACAAAAATGTTCAATAGAGAAAGATGAAGCAGTGCAATTGAGGCTACTTGGGAGTGAAGATGTATATTTATATGTCAGAGAGACTAGATCTGTATTCTAAAGTGAAGATACTTGATGATCAGATGCTTTTCCCAAGTCCTAAAAAGCAAATGCTACTTAAAACTTCACTTTTATTTCCAAGTATATACCTAAGACTTCTAACGGTAACCCCCCACCCCATGGTTTCTGAGGAGAGTGTTGCCATCATTTAAGGTCCTGCCACCAGTAATTCTACAGGAAAGGAGGATCATTTTTAATAATGCAATTTAAGACATCTATTTTTGCTCCCTTTCTAGACATTATTTCCCACATCATAAATACCCACTGATGCCCAGCCTTTTTAGGCTGCTGCTGATGGTCACTGTTGCTGTCCTTTTCATTCATATCAAATTGTGCATATCCCATATGATACTAGAAACTGCAGCACGGTAAAGAAAAGGAAATGATTTCCTGACCTATTGGTGAAAACTAGTGGTTTGCCATTTGGTACCATTAATTATAAGCGCTTAATAAAATCATCAGACGGGACGAGTCAAGCTTTTCTTAAGGGAGTCTTTAGGGCATATTTAAAAAATGCATTTCTTTCATTGTTTATTAAGGTGCTTACACATTATGTGACAGGATTTCTTTTGGACTGGCTGTGTAAGTCTTTTTTCTTATTCTGTTTTTGTCATTGCATTTGGGGTTAAATTAATAAATATCCTTTTAGAGATATAATAGAGGATAACATTTTAAACAGTGATTCAACAGAGAAAGTATTTAACCTGAATAGGTTTGGCTGCAGGTGATTTTAATTTTAACAATGTTATATTCACAATAAACAGAAAACCACACTGCTCTTTTTTCTATCCCCTTCCAAGGAAAAAAGGTGAAATGTAAATCCAAATATCTACCTCAAGAAAACATACTAAGTAGGAATTTCTTGTGTAAATTAAAAGATCAAAAAATCATCTAGAAAGTTATGAGCAAAAAAGGAATGCATCTTTTCAATTGGCCGGAGTTTTCTTGTTCCTTTTCATGCTCCCAAGCCGCAGTTTTTCTGCAGCAGCAGATGGACAGAGCGTGTAGCCTGCAGCACCTTCCTGTGACAGCCCTATTCTCCCTCCCAGACACTGCTGTTAGTAAATAGATTTACACATTCTCCAATCTCCACACATCTTTCTGCCGAATAATTAAAAGCAGGATGATTAGTTTATTGAGTGGAAGGAGGAACTTTTTTATTGAGGTCCATCCACGATTTTATCAGGGCCAGCACTTTTACGGTTGTCAGGGGGGTGCAGGCATCCAATTTTTCTTATCTGCCTGATTAATACAAACGCTGTTTCAGGACGCATTAATTAACAGATACAAATCTACGTTCTCATGGAAGGATCAATACGGAGAAGAAAAGAGGCATCAATGTGAATTTAGTGCTGATGATGGAGAAGGCACGCTATCGACATTTACGTGCACGGAAACTTTAAAGTTGCACCAGGCCCCCTTTGTCCCTGTGATTTACAAATTAACAATGTTCCAGCCATAACAACATTTCACACATTGCTTTGGGGTTTAATTAAGCAAAAAAATAAAATTTCATTTTTAAAGTTGATCCTGCAATTTGTTCTATATTGATGCCTCTGTGTGTGTGTATGTGTGTGTGTGTGTGTGTGTGTGTGTGTGTGTGTGTGTGTGTGTGTGTGTGTGTGTTTATCCCTCCTGTATAACTTTTTTCTTTTGCTTTTCTATGAAATAAAGAGAAATAAGGAAAAAAGGTGAAGAAAAGCCTCTTTTTTTTTTTTTTGTCACGGAGCATGAAGAGATGGATATAGCACAAAAGGTTTGACAAGTTTGCTTGCTTGATAACCTCAAGTATATTTCAGCTGATTAAAGGAAGTATAATTTTTGCAAATCCATGGGAAAAAGAACAATCCATGCTTTCAAAAATAAAAGTCTGAACTTCTATCTTTTCTTGGTCTAGAAATTACTGTCTCATTTTAACCCTTTCCTACCACATCACCGAAATCTGGAAGCTAGTACAAAGCACTCTCCTGCCCAAATTCCTGAGCAGCAGTTAGACGGACTTGTTAGGAGATAGTCATGTTCACCTGGTCACTAAGGAGGCCAAATACATAACAGAGATTTTATCTATCTTAATTCCATAAAATTATTTTACCTCTCCTTTAGGAGTGCTAGCTATATTGCACATACATAAAAACACATGGATAAAATAACGTTTTTATCAATAGACCTGAGCACTGTATAAAATTGTAAATAAAGCCTAAATGAAAATGCATGTTTTAATAAGCTGAGTCTAAGAAATTTTCTTAAAACATAATTGCTCTATTGGCTTACACATGCTCATATCCAAATGATAATTACTTGTTTGTGTTTTTATCAGGCATTTAACGGTATTTTATAGCTCTTGGCCTATAAGTTAGAGGTCTTCATCATCTGTGATATTTAGCTATCTTTGGAGGGAAACCTCCTTCCCAAGTGAAATAAAATATGCTTTGCAGTTGTCCCGTGTGAACTTCATGTTTTGTACATCCTGGGATCTTAATCTTTGGCATGTGACAGGTTATAGTTTTAAATGTTCAGCCGTATTATAGCTTTTTAAAATACACTGATACCATGGCACATTTTTTCTTCCCCAGCTACAGCCCATTCCGTGCATATCACTGACAACTCGGATCTCTCTTCATCTCTGTCCCAGAGTCAGTGCCATTTAATGTATCTCAGGCATTCTGCTAGCAGAATGACTCTCTACCTTGACCCACAGTTAAATAGCATGTTTATCTGCAATGCAGTGTGCTCCAAATAAACCAGATGACAGTTGGGAATATCATCATTTGGAAGGATTGAAAAGCTTCTCGAGAGGCAGGTACCCCTGAGGTAATAGGCTTGAAGAAAGCATGTTTTGTGCCAGCGTCTTGCCTTCTTCTACTGGAAACTTCGGAGGTTGACAGTGGTGCCATGGGCACTCATCAAGCACTCTTTTTTTAGCCTGGCAAACTGATGCACTTTGCAGTCAACTTACAAAAAAGGCTAAGCATTTGAAAGTGTGAAGGGCAAAAAATATCTGACGGCTAGTCTTCAAAAATACACTTTCATTTCAGAAAGCATAAATGTTTATTTCCTGAACAAAGTGTTGACAGAAATAGGCTGCAGCGCAGGCATTTGGGTTTAACCCCTGCTAGGCATTTTCTTCTCGGCTGCTCTCTTGAAATAGAGAGCAAGCATTTTAAATCTTCAGGGCGTCTGTTAATATCAGTGAATCATGGCATTGAATTGCCTGATCACAGTTTTTGAACTGTAGTTTTTCTGTTCCACAAAAAAAAATAAAATAAAATAACATTTTTCAACAAATAGCATCTCATGCTAGAATTTTAATTATGCCATAATGACTCACTGAGATCACAAACGAAGTTCATTTTGAGAAGCTGATTGAGCAACGTGTCATAAGCTAGATTTTCTCTCCCATACAAATAAACCTAATGTTTACAGGAAACAGAGAAGAAAAGAGTAACAGTGGCACTAACATTTGTTAGTGCTACCAATAGACACACAGATGCATAACCCTTGTTAGAGATCAACTTATTTTGTATTTTTAAGCCAGATGTTCTTGTCACATATGGGGCAGACATACCACTTTGTCCTATGATTCACAAAACACACAGCTCAGAGGCTTCTTGGAAACTTATATATATATATATACACACACACACACACACACACACACACACACACACACACACATATATATATATGTCTCTTACAGGAGACTTTACATATATATCTACACTTTTTTTCATAAACTGGAACTCAGTAGGAGCTAAACAGCTACAGATGGTTAACTGCTGAAGTGAAAGCTGGAACATCTACATGGTGCTATCAGAAGCATTTTATTTAAAATTTTTCTTTAAAAGGGATAATTATATTGTTTGTACTTAAACTTTAGATACAATACCTATACTATTCTTTGAATCTTTACTCTTTTGAGCTGACCATGATTCAGATTTTACTAATTTAGACATAATCACAATTGGGTGGAATGTAAGAATAATTGACAAAAATGGAAAATAGCTCCCTTGCTAACTAATCATTTGTTTCAACATTTGTTGATTCCATAAGAAATCTGTTTCTTGTGCTCTGTTTCTATACTTTAAGTAGGCTTCACGTAAATTTTATGGAACTATTATTTTTAAATAGTGGTTAAACAAGACAAGTACAAATTCCTAAAATCTAAAAGGGAAGACCCAAGTTTTAATACAATTTTATATATAATGGCAGAATTGACCACCTTCTATAAAACTGAGCAAATGATCTAAGTAGTTGTGAGAAATTAAAGGAGAGGAGAACAGAAATGCAAAGGTAATACCTAGCAGTCCAAAACAGAATTATCACTGTTAACTGAATTTACGGGTGCAATTGACCACTGACCACTCATGCTGATTATATAAACAACCAAATGAGTTTGCAATTAGCCCAATCACAGGAACAGAAATGGAAAACATGTCCCCATAGCAGTGGTGTAATGCTTTCTTTGGCAATTATTCCTGGTTTTCCAGTCCAGCGTGCTAGAAAAATTTGAAATATAATAGCAGCTAAGAAAAAATACTACAAGTGGCAATACAGGAAAAACTCAAAATGATGACAATAGTTTTTGTTTTGTTTTTTTCCTGTGAGTGGGTGGTTTTTTTTTTTTTTTTTTTTTTTTTTTGAGGCGGAGTTTCACTCTTGTTACCCAGGCTGGAGTGCAATGGCGCGATCTCGGCTCACCGCAACCTCCGCCTCCTGGGTTCAGGCAATTCTCCTGCCTCAGCCTCCTGAGTAGCTGGGATTACAGGCACGCGCCACCATGCCCAGCTAATTTTTTGTATTTTTAGTAGAAACGGGGTTTCACCATGTTGACCAGGATGGTCTCGATCTCTTGACCTCGTGATCCACCCGCCTCGGCCTCCCAAAGTGCTGGGATTACAGGCTTGAGCCACCGCGCCCGGCCAAGTGGGTGGTTTTTTTAACAACTGCCAACCTACTTTCAAAAGTACTAGAGACAGGGCCGATGAATGCCTCCTAAGAACGTAAAGACATCTACATGGAGTGTATAGCTCCTCTTTGGAAGTCCTTACTTGCCCTTACTTATCTACTACTTCTGAATGACTGGAGAGGATCTGAAATAATTCCCTTAGCTTTTCCCAAACTCCCTCTTACTTGACCTCAACTTTACTACTTCTGACCTTTCATCTAAGCCAAGAAGAAAGAAAAATGGTTGGGGGACATGAGGGAAGCATAGGCTGAGCTGCCTTAATGAGGGAAATCTAATGGCTTTCTTTTCCTACAACCTGTATTTTTTACTAGCTGAAAATAAGTTCTGCCTGGAAAGCTCTCCTTTTTGATGTGACTGAAATTTGTTTGACCATGAAGAAAAAAGGAAAGCAATGCCATATAATATACGGCTCTAAAAAATATTTTTTAAATGGCATTTTCAGTCTCACTTTGGGATTAGATGTATACCGAATAGAGAAAAACACCATTTGGAAGCCACACTTCTGATTTGAAAGAAAAAGGATCTATGCTTGAATCCGACTTGCTTTACTAATGCACTGGTAGAACCAGGCCAAGCAGTATCCATAGAAAACCAGTCCCACTTGGGAATCAGATATGTAAACATTATCCTCTTTAGGAAATTCCCAAGGGGTCCACATCAAATTTGGTCTAATAGTTTAAAAATCAAGCCTCCAAAATAAACACATACATGTGCTACCTTGGACTTTGGAGAAGGCTGACATTTCCACAAGCTTTTAAAGAGTCTGTGGGAAACATTTAGCAACAAATACACGTCAGATAAAGGTTTATAGCCATGAAGTGACAGCTGAGGGGAGAGGATAGAGAGGGGAACTATGACTTTGAGGTCTAGAGACCTGACTACAACCATTGGTATTAACTTAGCCCCTGTGATGAGCTGACTTGTGCCATCCCAACCAGAAGATGTTGGAGTCCTAACCTCCAGGACCTGGGAATGTGACCTTATTTGGAAACAGGGTCTTTGTAGATGATCCCATTAAGATGAGGTCTTTAAGGTGGGCTCTAATGTAATATGACTGTATCTTCATAAAAAGGGGATATTTGGACACAGAGATGGACATGTGCAGAGGGAAGATGATGTCAGGACACGGGGAGAATGCCACCTACAAGACAAGGGATTCTTGAGGCCACCAGAAGCTAGGAGAGACAGGAGAGAAGCATGGAACAGATTTGCCTGCAGAGTCTGCAGAAGGAACCCAAACCTCCTGCCACCTGCTCTTGGGTTTCCAATCTCCAGAGGTGTGAGCCAATAAATTTCTGTGGTTCAATCCACCCAGTTTTTGGTATTTTGTTTTAGCTGCCTTAGCAAACTAATACAGACCCACAGATGACCTTATCTGTCTATTGCAAACTGTAGACTACACACTGCTGATGAATCTTCCAGTTCCAATAGTTTCTAATTCAGAATAACAAACAGAGCTACTTTCATGAAGCACAAGGCTGTCTGGGTAATGGTGAGCACCTCAGACAAAGGCCATGGACTGGGAGTAAATAGACCTAGAATTGGGTGCCACCTCTGCCACCAAGGAACTGTGGGACTCTGAGGAATGACTCAACTTTGCTGGTTCCTACTTTCATCTGTAAAATTAGAAAATAGAAAAAGTATTTCTGAAGGTTTATGCCAACTCTAAATTATTAGGCTTCCAATGGTTCTACAGTAACAAAATTCAAATCAACTAATATTTAGAGCATCTATTATAAGTGAAGCCCTATGCTCAGTACCATTGGAATATGCAAAATGAATATGATGTAATCCTTGTCATCTAAGATTTTATAGCAAAGTGGATAACACCATAACAACCAAAAAAAAAAAAAAAAAAAAAGTAAGGATGGATCCAAGTACATATCTATGCAGAAAAGGAGAGATTGGTGCTTGGTTGTACACATCCTCCTAAATGTATCCATATCCATCACTTTCTCTCCTCCCTCTACCCCAATTTTGGTTAGGCCTTCATCATCTTTTCAGGGTAAATTTTAACAGCCTCCTTACCAAAATCCTTTTATATCTGGTATTGCTTACTCCCATCCTACCCACGGCTAGTCAAGCAATCTTTAAAATATGAAACCTACGTAATCCACTGATCAAAATGCTTTCTTGGTTTCCATATCTCCTACAAGATAAAACAGAAACTCTCTGGCAGAATATAGGATTTCTTTCACTGTTTGTTCCTTTTTTCCTTTCCTGCCATATTTCCTAAAAAAATCTTGCCCTAGTAACTCCTCTGTGGATGGCCTAACATGTGAAGTGAGCTCATTTTCCTAATCCTAATGTCAAAACCCATAGCTCCACTACTTCCCTAAGCACTGCCATCCACCTGCCGCCTCACCCTTGGCCCTTCATTGATTTATCACCAAGTTTTTCTCTTATACTTGTGAAATCATTCTCAGATACACACACTTTTTTCCATTCTCATTGCCATGATCGTTGTCACTGGGTAGCATCTAAGGGCACTTTTAAGATATAAAAGTGAAGATGAAGGTGAAGGCATAAGCAGGAGACACACCGCTGAGTGTAAGTGACACCTGAAGAAAGGGAGCACATGTGAAAGTCTGCTGCTTGATGGGTAGATCTCTATCCTCTGGACCGTGGTTTGCCATGTGCTAGATAAGCTCTTCAGGGTGGAGATCTCTGATTTGCCTCCTGCTATATCTCCAGCTCCTCAAGCTGTGCATTTCACATAGCAGGCACTCAATAAATATGCGCTAAATGAATGAATACATAATTCCTCAACAGCTCATTGACTGGCTTTCAAAAAGATGAGAGGTTAGGAAAGAAAAGGTCATTCCAGAAACCAGATCCCTCCCCCACAGAAAATATATCAACATATAACAAAAAGTGGTGCCTAATGCTCTTTCATTAATTCAATGAATGTTCATTAAGGTACTGATTTCGTGTAAAGCTCATTGCTTATAAGTGCCTATACAGTATATAGGATTTTTATTTGGAGCCACTTAGACTCTGACAAAGTCCTGCCTAAATTTATTAACCTCAGCCAAGTCCTCTTTAATTTATAAGTAAAGTTGATGTTTCAATCATATGGACTAGCTGCTTCTCTTACATATAGAAGTAATCCCTCACAATAGACTTCATGAAAATGTCACAATTACTTTTTTGTTATTTATAAGTACTGTCATTAATTTCTCCACCTATCCTAGTTGTATAATTATTTTGACAATATACACATTTATATTCTGTAGCGTGGATTTTAAACCTCTGAAATACTAACCTAGTCAAGGCATAGATGAAAACAATGCCCATGGCTTCTTTCTACTTGCAGGAATAAAATATTGTGTGCCTACTTTTTTAACAAAAATGTTTAGGTGATTCCAACTTAATTTTTGTCAAGCCCAAGAAAGAGCTCCTCCTGAGAACATTTTCCACACTAAAAACAGTTGCGAGTACATTAAGAAATCCTGAGTTTTTATCATCATGGGCTGCTGCTCTCTGAATCAAAAACAGCAAAGAGGAGAGAAGGCAATAAACATGCAAACATATGGCATCTCCCTCCGAGTCCAGTCTAGAACAATGGATCCTCACTAGGTAAACACTCACTTGTCAGAAGTACTTGCAACACTACAGTCATGGCAGCACCAAGGGAGTAAGGGCCCTTCCTATTTTAAAGCAGCAGATCAGACAGTTACAAACAACAAAGAGGGTTCTTGTCTGTTATGTCCTTTCACTGTGTCTGTACACCCAGGCGTTAATGCAGTCTAAATGCCGTTTAGACATGTTTGGAGTTTATCAAACTAGTTTGTGTATCCATTCTTACATAATAATTTTGAAGAGGGACCGTTTCTACCTGCTGTGGGAACCAGTATAACTATAGATAGCTCTATGCAAATAATCTGGGCAAGTCAAGCAGAATCTATTTAAATCTGAAAGAAATCAGGTAGGACCTTGAGGAAAGCAGGAACCAAAAATATTTTTTAATAGGTCAGAACCAGGATCATATTGTTTTGGAAAAACTTTGTTTTTCCATTGACTGTTAGCTGAGAGTTTGGATTCATGACAAAATTATATCAATTGAAAGTTATATTTTCTCATTTAAAATAGAGATGATAAACACAAGCAGATGAATTTGGTGAATGTAAATTTTAGGATCAAAAATGTGCTTTTTCAGTCATGCAAAATTTTAATTGACCAATATGTTATTGATAGAGCATGTCATTTGTCAGGCTTCAAAAAGAGATCAGCATGCCTCTAAAACTCTTTAAAACTGTGGCCAGGCACGGTGGCTCACGCCTATAATCCTAGCACTTTGGGAGGCCGAGGTGGGTGGATCACCTGAGGGCAGGAGTTCAAGACCAGCCTGGCCATCATGGTGAAACCCCGTCTTAAAAAAAAACTGTCAGGGAGGCAATCCCAACTGTAATTTTTGGTTTACTTTTTTTAAACAACAAATGATTGGCACTTCTGCCTTCCTTTCTACTTTTTTCCTTTCTGTTTGTAACCCAAAAATATATTTCAAATATAAAATTTTTATGAATTTTTATTTTGCCACACATGAAGTTAATGAAATATTCTTAAAAGAACTGCTTTTCTTGGGAATATTCCACAATTAAAGGGAATTTATAATTAGTGACTTAGTTGGCCAGGCGTGGTGGCTTATGTCTGTAATCCCAGCACTTTGGGAGGCCAACGTAGGCAGATCACTTGAGGTCAGGAGCTCGAGACCAGCCTGGCCAACATGGTAAATCCCCATCTCTATTAAATATTTTTTAAAAATTAGCTGGACATAGTAGCATGTGTCTGTAGTCCCAGCTACTCAGGAGGCTGAGGCAGGAGGGTCGTTTGAACACAGGAGGCAGAGGTTGCAGTGAGCTGAGATTGCACCACCACACTCCAGCCTGGGTAACAGAACAAGATGCCATCACACACACACACACACACAAAATAATAGTAACTGCTATGGCTGCTTCATTTCTGTTATTTGTAATCCAACATTAGAGTCTAATATTCTAAGAACCTTTTAAAAAGCACATTCTATACACTGAATAAATTAGAAATAAGCTGTAGTGAATTAGACAGATTAAACTATAGATATATTAAGGTCTACCTATTATCTATCTATCTCTCTATCTTTACTGATGTAGTACAAAAGACAAAATTAGAAGGAAAAGAGAAGTGCTCATGCACCCCAATCTGATTTTGGATTAAACACTGCCTATTCAAGTAAGATGAAATTTCAGAGTTTCTCCTAATAACACTTGCATTAATGAAGGTAGAGTTGCTGACTTTAAGGCTCAGGGTATCTTGTCAAACAGATCTTTGTGTATCATTGTGAAGGCCACACCCACACACATTAAGGCACAGAATGACATAGGCATTGTGAGAACCTGGTTCATTTCAGATGAGTTAATCTAAAAATTTGAAAATTTTAAGCTTCCACATACAAAAGAAAGTTGTGATCGTCTTGTGTACTTGAACTGAAATGACCAAGAATCAACTCTAGCTGGGATCTCTAAAAAACAAATCACTTATAATTTCTATATGGCCTTTAAAAACATACCTTCAAATCCTTTCAGAGTTACCTAATTGGCCCCTTGATATAGAAATACAAATTCCAATGAAAACACTAATTTTCATAGACGTAGTGTTTGTGGATTAACACTGTTATTTCTCCTTGTCTTACTTTCACAAGTTACAAGTAAAGCAGAAAAAAATGAAAATCCTTTAGGTGTGCTTTTCTCAATTTTCCTAAAATAGAAAGAAACTATAACTCAGTGTCTCTAACATATGCCCTAGAAGGAGGAGAGGCAGACAAAAAAAAAAAAAAAAAAAAAAAAACAGGAGGTCTTCTGTATAAATGGAAGTTAAAGGATTTACAGCATAGGCCATTAAAAACAAAGTGCCATATGTATTCATGAAAGAATGTAGAAGAAATATGTTATCCATGAGATGCATGTCACAGATAGGAAATTATAGCACACTGACCCTGAAACACTACATTCAAATAATATTAGAAATCCTCACTACTGATGCTTGAAGACCTAGGCATAATTTGTGTTCTGGACAGCATGGAAAAACAGCTTATCTGAATTTCTAGCTCTGAGAGTTCGGTTTAAAGTCAGGCTCCCACACTATTTTTCTCTGTGGCTAATGAAGATCTGTTTGTGAGTATTTACTCCCAAGTTCGCGGCTGGTGTTTGCTGGCTCAAGCAGAGCTAAGTCATTATGGCTTGGCATAGGTTCCACTGGGGAGGCGACCAGTTATCTTCTCATTGACAATTGAGGCAACCCCTTCGATTCCTCTCAGCCCTCCCTTCTTCCTGTCTCCACTATCCCCCGTTTGGATGACTGGCCAAGTTAAAATGAAACAAAACAAAAACATCAAACAACACAGCTCTCAGAATTCCTCAACCACATGAATGCGGAATCGTTATCAGTGGTGAAAAGCTGCTGGTCATATATATTTACTATGGATATATGATATACAAACCAAACCTGTGCCTCTTATAATTCTTTCTGAGAAGATCCTCCATTCGCAAGTAGAATGGAGGAGGCAAATGCAGCTGCAGTTAAAAGCTCTCATGCTGTAATTCTTCTCCTCCCCAAATGAACAAGAGCACCCACAGCAGTGCCTCGCAGCTTTCCCACTTTGATCTGTGGGACAGTGCATTTACCTTTGTATCCCACCTCTCTCCTAGGCTGTGACCATTTCCTTTCATGTCACTGAAACCGCGCAAAAAAACCCAGGAAATCCTAGAAGTTTTTAGATCAGGTTGATTCAAGGAAACATGTGAAGGAAAATACAAAGGTTCCCATATTCGGAAGTTGCCCCGATTCCTAACTAGATTTGAGTAGCATGAAGACTACCTCTGGAGGCAGGCTCTTCTGTCTGCAAATGTCCAAAATGAAAGAGGGGAAAAAAAAAGAGAGAAAAAAAAAAAAAAGCTGCCTGATTCTAATACACCTAATTAGCCATCGGCAGACTCTTAATTGCATACATTAGGATGATTCCATAGTGGAGATTAATTCTAAATATACCCAAGCAGCTGGTTAAGATGCCATGGATTACAGTGTGGACTGTACTTTTCCACTTAATTAGATATCAAAATTAAGCAGCAACAAGCATTTTGACATAACGGGGATCAAGCCGCTGCTTGGTATCCCAGAGCTGCACTAAAGTGACCGCTAAACAGAGCCGCACAGATGGAGAGATATTAAATGCCGCACTGGAAAGTAATTTCAAATAATAAAATATCAATATTTACATTTTAATTACCCCTACTGAGAGCCGCTCTGTCATTTTCACTATTGCCGACGCAGCAAGGGGTAGTGGAATGACATTGCGGCTCTGGCTGGCAATGACTATTTTGTTTCCATTAAAGAATGACAAGTGTTTTAGAGGCAGTGACACTCGGTGTGTGAACAAGAATGACAGCAGATCAGAAAATTCCTATTAAGGGACTAAATGCCTCAACAAGAGAATTTACTCTGAGCACCCGCTCCTCCTTGAAGCACATAATCCTTTCCTAAATTTTCTGCTGAAAGTTTATTATTGGGGAGGCCCAAGGGAAGTTTTAGTCTCCCATGAAATATTTAGATCCGTAAAACATTTTATGATGATTGTCAATTTAAAAACAATAATACTTGACGGGAACAAATATCCAGGAGTTATGTGTAAATCACAATGAGGTTGGAGAGTTTCTTTTTTTTATATTCTCTCATTTAAATTGACAATACCACGGGTGATATTTCCTGGAAGTATATCTGTTTCTTAGTACATGGATCAAAGCTTGGGATACAGCTTAGAATAATTACAATAAAAATATTGGACTTGTTTTCACTATTTTTCTTTAGCATTTTATTGTACCTGACTAGCTCAATTATAATTTCCTTAACATAGAAAATAAAGTTGAGGATGAATTATAATTTGTATGTGTAAATGTAAATGCACATCTGTGTGTATAAACACTATATACTTTAGTTTCCATTATTATTTAAATGTAGCAAATTCCTAGTGGCTCCTACAGGCCCTCACCAAATTTAATTACTCTTTATGGGGTGTGAAGATGAGATTATGAAAAAAAAAATAAAAGGTATATATTAGATGTGACATGCTGCATTTGCAGGATAATAAATGAAAACGGTAAAGTCTTCCTTTGGGGATGACTGTCAAAACTGTAGAGATCTTGAAAGAATTTTAATGCCTCAAGATATGAGAGAGTATATAAGAAAAACTCCTTGGTCAGTATACTATAGTAGGCAGCTAACCCTATCTCAGAGCCTGCATTTATTTAATGTGTAGAGATGAACAACCATAAATGTGATAAATGGCTACAGCAGGAGGCTGAATAGAATTTTTCAAAGAAAAGAAAAGGGAAGTCGGGGAGTTCTAGAGATCCTTAGCAGTCTCTTTTACTCCCATTCCTTTTCAAGCATCAGTTTTGAAGTTGAAATAAAAACTTGATAATAGGCATGGTATACTAACGTGTGCTCCCTAACTAGGGGATGTTCCTCTTAACAGAAAATAAAAGTGCATTGGAAAGTATGTCCTAAGCCTTCCTAATGCTTTTAGGACAAGACAGATCCCCATTTCTCAGCTACTAGCATCTTTTAATTTCTGAAAGAGCCACGGTTGAAAATCTTAATTAATTGTTCCATACTGCTTCAGGATCATTATGCAATGTAATAAAGGCCGTGTAATTATGAAATTTTACAGCCATTATCAAGGCTGATGGCTCGTATTTCATCCTCAGCTGGACCCAGTGGCTTTTAGGCACTCGTCTCCCCTTTGATGAACTACAGACAGATCTATCAGGCCCAAACAATATCCAGGCGAGGCAGCTATAATAGCTACCTACAGATGAAGACATAGATAAAGATAAACTATAAATCTACACACACAAATGCAGGCACATCGCCTGGGGATGACAGAGGAGAGAGGATGAGACACTTGGGAAGGTAGTTGCTCCCACGAAGGCCACCTCCTGTGCCTCTCACCCATTCACTCCAGAATGGGGTGGATTTTATAAAAGACAGCAAAACCCAAGTGAGCATCTCATTTATTCTCCGTATCTCGAAATCAAATGAGAGAAGGAAAGGGTGTCCATGAGCATTGTATTTAGTGCATTATGTAAAGGGCAGAGACTACTCAGATATCCTAACATCTATTTCAGTAGTGAAAAGAAAAAGCTAGATATATGGGGTTTTGTTCCCAGCACATAGCACTAACACAGCAATCCAAAATAAGTCCTCAGACAAATTCGGTTATGGCTCATGAACATCTCTTTCATAGATATTAACATTTTTAAAACAACAATTCAAGAACAATAAAAATCCATGCTGAAATGTAGACAGGGTAAATAACATTGTATTTATACATAACCAAAACGTTTGTAGTTCGCATGTATTGACTCATTTTGGAATGTAGGAATTCATGTAGCCTAAGAACTGATGCAACTCTTCTGCTTCACATATTTCCGACATATCTCTTTTGGTGAATTAAGCATTTCCATAAGTTATTTTAAACATAAATGTAAGGCAGTCATCTAGGAGGTTCATTTGACAACCATAGGAGTACACTCCAGGGAACATCTGGTTCAACTCTGCCTTTGGGTTGTGGCAACATCATGGAGTTGATGTCTTTGGTCCTTATAATGGCATCAGCCTCATGATGGCTCCTTTCATGAATCTGACCAGATAGCTTTTCTGCAATGTGGCTTATCCCAAAGAAAAAGCCGATCAATGGGTCAATCCAATTCAGCCTGCAACCTGAAATGATGCACTATGCAGAGAAGGCAAGAAAAGTATCAGGATGTATGAAGGCTGAGTGTGGGGTTGGTGACTGACAGAGAGTTAGGGTGTATGTGTGTATATAAGAGGCAAGGGGGTACATATACAAAAGGATGTCATATTGGTTTAAGTGACATCAAGTCTCCAGAAAGCACAGCTTGAGACTGTTCACTGAAAGTATGGATTAAGAGTGAGAGAAACTGACTTCAGTGCAATCTTAGCTACTAACTAGCTATGTAACCTTGAGCCAGTCACTGAATTGCTCAATTTTTTCATCTGCCAAATAAGGTTGCTAGACTGAGTGATGCTCTCTCTGGTCTATGGTATGCCCCAGACTGAATCTTCCATTGAAATTCTTTGGTGTTCTTCAGTATGGGCTGGGAAAGCATGGATCCAAAACAAGCCTTTCCTACGTGAATGGTCAGTCTCCCCACCCGAATCAAGGCTGATTGTATTTCATTCTGCAAATGTGATCTCACCTTCCATATTTTAGATAAATGAAAGACACCAGATATAAATACCTTTGACCTATTTCCCTTCTCATCTGTACCAGGACTAATTCTTAACACCTTCCCAACTATCTCTAAGTTAAAGAGATTGCTCCTCCTTACCAAGGAAGGCCTTTCCTATGTCCTCAATCCCATGTGCTCTGGACACGTTGAAAATTTTGCTCCATCAATTTCTGCTCAGCCCCTCTCCATTTCTTTTTCTTTTCTTTCTTTCTTTTTTTTGTGATGGAGTCTTGCTCTGCCAGGGTGGAATGCACTGGCACAATCTCAGCTCACTGCAACCTCCACCTCCTGGGTTCAAGCAATTCCCCCTCCTCTGCCTCCTAAGTAGCTGAGACTACACGCAAGTGCCACCACACCCAGCCTCTTCTCCATTTCTTATACCTATTAATCTCTCCTTCTCCTCAAGTTCCATTCCTTCATCCCTCTATTCTGATAAAATCTTTCTTCAGTACTGGCTCCTCCTCAATAGCTAGCTCTGTAACTCTGTCTGTACACCCATCTGTATGTCTGTCTGTCTTTCCATCTTTATTCACTGCATCCCTTCACTACTAAAATTACTAAAATTCCTGACACAATGGTGTATATGCACTTTCTCACTAAATTCATCTTCATTCCACTAGAGTCTGGATTGCATCTCAATTCTATCATACTGTAATCAGTAATGACCTAACTGCCCAATCCCATGACCTGTTCAGATCCGATTTGATCTCTCTGGATTATTTTGTCCAGACTGACCCCTCTCTTACTTCCTGAAGCTCTTTCCTCCTTTTGCATGTACAAGATACCTATCTCTTGGTCTTTTTTTTTTTTTTTTTATACCAATCCTTTTCAGGTAATACTTTAAATAATTCTGTGCTCACTTCTTCTCTCCTTCCTCTACCTGCCCTTTCATTTCTGTGGATGTAACAAAACTATATCACCAGTACCCGCTTCTCTCCAAAGGGCTAGACCTTATATTTCTGGTTGTCTACAGGTCATTCCCATCAAAATGTCTCATAGGAGACTCATATCAAAATATCTAAAATTGAACTCATTTTCCTCCCACACTTAGAGCACTGTTAAATACTAAAACAGAGTTGAAATTTGGGAGTTAGTTATGTTTTGACTTCTATGTCCAGTTTTCCCTATGAGCTATCTCTTATTTCCAAATCTTATTTCTAGTCCCACTGTCTGGTTCAGTTCGTCATCGTCTTCCACCTGAACTAAGTCAATAGCCTCCCAACTTACGATTTCCCTGACTCAAGTCTCTTTTCTTCTAGATCTTTATTAATCAGGGGTCACCTCTCCCCTTTTGTGATGGTTTCTCCCATTGTCAGGGCCCAATTTAGTTTTCTTTCTTCATTTTTAGGTAAGAATAACGATAATGATGACGATTATTACTATAAAAATGTGTAAAATTCACTGAGGGCTCACTAAATTCCAGTCACCATGCTAGCACTTCCATTTATCATGAGCTAGGCATTATGAATGCAATAAAAGAAAAATATGGAATCTCTGGGGCTTTACATTCAAGGGGAGGGGAGGAATAAATACAAATATAGGAGGCAGTGATATAATACTGCAATAAAGAAACATGTACACAAAACTATGAGGGAAAATGGGCCCTGAGGATGGGGCATGGGGAAGGAGGAGCTGCTGTTGTAAGCAGAGGGAGAGAGGGTCCAGGGAAGCCTCACTGATAACCAAGGTTTGAGCAGAGATCTCAAGGAGGTGAGAGAACAAGTCCTGCATCTATCATGGTGCTATAGACTGGTGGTTTATATCCCTCTAAAATTCTGACATTGAAATGCTATCTCCCGAAGCCATGACATTAGGAAGAAGGGTGTCTGGGAGGTGATTAGATCATGAAGGTGAAAAGAGTCCTCATTAATGAAATTAGTGCCCTTATAAAAGAGACCAGAGAGCTCCTTTCTACTCTGCTCCATGAGAGGGCTTGGTGAGAAGAGAGCCGTCTATGAAACAGAATAGGGGCCCTCACCAGACACTGAATCTGCCAGCACCTTGATCTTAGACTTCCTAGCCTCCAGAACCATAAGAAATGCATTTCTGTTGTATACAAGCCACCCAGTCTATGGTAGTTTTGTCATAACAGCCCAAACGGACCAGAATACCAGAGCTTTCAGGCAGAGGAAATGGCAAAGACGGATATACTAAAGGAACCTTCTTGTTCTTGTTCAGAGAATTTTGCAGAGGCCAGTGAAGCTGGAGAGTAGCAGGAGATGCTGTGGACTGGGGAATGGGGCAGGCATGTCGCAAAGGCTTTGCCACTTGTGCCAACTTTAGCAGCTTTTACTTTAAGTGAGATAGGAAGTCACTGGGGGCTTTGAGCAAAGAGGAGACAGGAACTGATTTGTATTTTAAAAGTTGACTGGGTATGGGATAGGAGTAAGGCAGTCAAAGCCATTTCATTCTCACTGAAACCTTATGGAGCATACATTATTCTCTTTGCCACTTTACATTTGAGGAAAGTGAGGTACAAACCCACTTCAAGTCACCTGACTAAAATTATTAGAGGTATGATTTGCACCAATGCCATTTGAGAACTTAGAATTTAACCACCACGCAGCACTGTCTGTCTTCCTATGTTCCGCCTATCAGTTTTCCTTTCCCAAACAAGCCATGCTGTTTTGTACTTCTGTGCATGGGATATTTCTTCACCTTTGTGTGAAATGCCTTTTCCCTGCCTTTCTGCAGGCAAATTCCTCTTAAACGATCCAAACATATCCGAAATATTTTTCTGTAATCATTTCTTTAATGACCTCAAACATAGAGGCACTTCCTTCTCTCCTCGGCTACTTTGCCCTATTTCTATTACTGCAATGTGTTGACATTGCTGAAGTCATTATCTCTTCTATGATATTAAACCATGTATTCCTCTTCGTAATTCTAGTGCTTGGAAAATAGCTGTGTTTTTGTTTTCGTTTTTTGTTTTTGAGACACAGTTTTGCTATTGTTGCCCAGGCAATGGTGCCATCTCAGCTGCCTACAACCTCCGCCTCCTGGGTTCAAGTGATTCTCCTGCCTCAGACTCCTGAATAGCTGGGACTACAAACATGTGCCACCACACCCAGCTAATTTTCTTTTCTTTTTTTTTTTTTTTTTTTTTTTTTTTTTTTTTTTTTTTTTTTTTTGTATTTTTAGTAGAGACGGGGTTTCTCCATGTTGGTCAGGCTGGTCTCAAACTCCTGACCTCAGATGATCTGCCTGCCTCAGCCTCCCAAAGTGCTGGAATTACAGGCGTGAGCCACCATGCCCAGCTGAGTTTTTAAAAATAAATTTTGTGTGTGTGTGTATGCCCAGAACTTGCAAGGTCTCAAGGACCTAAATAGTCTTAATCCATATTTGCAGAATTGAAAAATGAACGACTGGTGGAATGGTCACATCTTGAATGAGGACAAAAGCATGAGCCTGTGAGAAGCGCTTAAGAGCATGGCAGCTAGAGCTCTTCCTGGCGCCTGTCTCCCCACCCTATGACTGTCTGTCTTTCTGCTCTAAAGAAAATGGAAATCAGAACATGATGAAGCCTTTCCACTGCTACCACACAGCTAAAGGTGACTCAGGCAGCTGAGTAATTCCTCCAGGGAAATACAGATAAGCCTGAGAAGCTTGAAGAGTTTGAGAGAGAAAATGCATCAAATGCATCCCCTAGTTTTAAAAGAACATGTTAAAACCTCTTAAATGGACTTTACCCATCTTCTTGTCCCTCAGCTTAATACCAAGTTACCGCTACACATTCTTAGGTTTACATCTTGAGCGAGCATACACCCAATTAATAGCAATTTTTTCAAGGTAGCTCTGAAAAGTTAAATGCAACAGTATGATGAAGTTGCAAGATGTTTATTAAATAAGGTCCATAAGACCATAGAAACTAAGCTTAGGAAATGATTTTAGAAGTTATCATATGCAAAGTGTTCACTGAACAGGCAGGGAAACTAATGACACTTAGATAAACAAATCCCACCATTATATTAGGCATGTCATGTCAATTAACAATTACTCTAGCAAGCATAAGACTTAAACATTTGTTGTCATGATATACGTTTAAAACAGATTTTGAGATGCATGTTCATTTCTCAAATTATAATTCTAATTTTTCAAACAAAGTCTAGGAGATGAGGAAGACCATTCTAGTTGCACAAATAAAGTCTAACTTCAAATCTTTGGAGGGATTGCTCCTCAGTTAGAAAAAATTCAACCTGGAGACACACACACACACACACACACACACAAATACACATATATCTGTTTTAATGAATATATATATTTTAATATATATGTAAGCAAATATATTTTATATATCCACATCTTAGCTAATGGTTATATTTGCTGACAATTTCTTTAGTGAATTTGAAGACTTTTCATATATATAAGCCTTTAGTAAGAATGCATGTCCCTGACATCACTTAAAAATATACAATTTTAGGCTAAGCATGGTGGCTCACACCTGCAATCCCAGCACTTTGGGAAGCCAAGGTGGGTGGATCATGAGGTCAGGAGTTCAAGACCAGCCTGGCCAAGATGGTGCAACCTCATCTCTACTAAAAATACAAAAAGTAGCCAAGCACAGTGGCAAGCGCCTGTAATCCCAGTTACTTGGGAGGCTGAGGCAGGAGAATTGCTTGAACCCAGGGTGGTGGAGGTTGCAGTGAGCCGAGATTGCACCACTGCACTCCAGCCTGGGCGACAGAGTGAGACACTGTCTCAAAAAAATTAAAAAAAAAACAATTTTAGTTTGGTTGCTTATTATGGCTATTAATACATAGGTTATTACATGAGATAATATACTTGAAAACACCAGGTCAGTTCCCCCTCCGCCCACCTTGTTTTCTGCCACCCTCTCTGACCACTACTCCAATCACTTGGGCCTCCTTCTTATTCCTGGAATATCCAGGGACACTCCTGCCTCAGGACTTTTGCATATGCTGTCCTTCCTGTCTATTTTCTGTCTCCTTCACTAGAGTTTAAATTCCACAAGAGTGGGGATTTTTTTTGGTTACATTTGTTCACTACTGATTGCTAGTGTTTACAGCCTCACACATAGTAGGTGCTTCATAAAATATTTGAAAAAAATCAATGAAAAGATGAATGACAGTGCACAACATTAGCAGCACATTGTGAATTTAGTAGGTTTATAATGGAATGTGCTCAAAATATATTAGTTTGTTGTCTCACCATTGATGCAAAGAAAAACCAATTAAGTTAATTTGAGATGTAAAAATACATAAAAAATTTTTACTACCAAAGTATTTCTTAATTATTCCCTCTAAAGAACAGTAAAAAGTTAATTTAAATTTTATTAGAAGAATCTTAAAATGAAATGGAAAATGAAAAAAAAATCAGAATTTAACAAAGAAATTTAAAATAGACCCTATTTCTGCTAACCTAATCATTTTGGAGATGCTGTCTGGCCACATTGTATGTAGAATTTATGTACTTTAATATTTCCACCTTATCACATACCTATTATAGAGTTAACCTTGTGAGCCTTCTCCCTTATTAATATTTCCCATAGAGTTCATACACTGCTATTATATTTTCATATTCTGAAGAATCTCGGAAAAGCCAATAGACTCAGAAATTCCTATATAATAAAACAGGTATAAAAGTCCATATTCTATGCAGAAAAAGATTCTGTAGATCATGTGGTACACATATTTTTCATTTATTACACATTTTAAATTGGAACTAAAGGGTATAATATCAGACTTATAATTTAAGCCTCTAACTGAAGACCAGACATGGCCATAGACAAGGGACCTTTTTTAATTTGTTGAGTATTCCATCTTTTCGATCACAAAATACATGCTCAAATATTCATTAAATGTAGCAACTCACAAGAGCAACTTCTCTCTATAAGTCAATATTGTGTTTAAAGTAATATATGTTTTCAAATTTTTCATTTCTAAATTTGATTTTAATATAAACAAAAGTATTTGCAAGTAACTTGGCATTTAATAACAGTACAGATGTAGATAGAATGGTGCTACATGCTAGTTTCTGTTTTAGTTTCTCTAGGATCAAGGCCTAGGAAGCCTTGAGTAATTGAAATACAAGAGAAACGACAGCTAGAAATAAAGACTAATTCAAAGCCAATTATATCCCAATACGAAACTTTCTTTATTGTGGTACTTTTACTAAAGTATGCTCTTTAGATAGAATCATTTCTGTTGTGCTTGATTAGGATTTTTCACTACTTAAAATTCAACAGTAGAATTATTTAAAAAAAAAAAATCAAAGAATTTGCCTTTTCACTCCTACTGAAAACAGGCAGTTTTTCAAGAGGTTTCTTTATAACCCAGGAAGAGGACATTTACTAATGTGTTGAAGAGACAGGGATTCTCTTTTGAGTCAGGCAACACTAATAAGAAAGATATGGTTCAATGTCCTAGGTATTCTTCCAAGTTTTATTAATTAGGTGGAAAGCTTTTCCCACTGGAATAGTGCAAGGTATTTATTAACACTTCAACCCACAAATAGAACAAATGTACAGCAAAGGAGGTAATTATTAAATACACCAGCCCCTTTATCCACTTGGCAGGAACAACCCAAAAGATGGCTTCTGATTATGATCTTTTTCATGATATTTTAATTGTGCTTCTTAACCTGCTAAATTAAAAACTACAGGGCAATCTCACTTAGATCACAGACAAAAGAGATCATATCAATTTGCAACAAAATGTATGAATGCTTCTATCTGCTTTAATTACACCGAGAACTTAACAGCAAATTCAATAGGATCACAGAAGGATTGAGAGCTAAATGTTATCTCTTAGTCAATGGCATTATCATCTCCTGTGTGTTGTTACACATTATGGAGTGTGAACCTCAGTTTAATAATAACTTTGGAAAATAATAGTATTGAAGTAAGGGAGGCTTGCTCAGCTATTTGAGTCCTTGGTTGTGTGTGTGTGTGTGTGTGTGTGTGTGTGTGTGTGTGTGTGTGATCAGCTATTTATACCCTGGCCAGGAGCTTAAGAGGAGGGACAATATAAAGAGAAACTATAATGACCAAAGTCTTTGCTTGTTAAACAAAGCTAGGATACAGAATATGATTTACAAATATTTTTTAACTTTTCTTTTTGTTCTATGTCTGTAATCATTTTTAGTCAGTACTCTGACTGAATTCCTTTCAACCAAACCTTTAGTTTTTCTCACATAGTCCATTTACCTTTATCCTGAAAACCTCACACCAAACCTTCTTGTCCCTGAGAGTGATCACACAGAAGATTCCTGGGAACTTCGACTACTAAGGGTTTGGGATTTTCATTCTGGCCATAATTTGAGAGCCAAACCCAAGCCATTCACTAGTAATGAACTGATCTAAAATATATTCTTTGGTAATTCTTCATGAACTGGATATACTACATTTTGTGGATATAAGGTGTGTGTGTGAGACAGAGAGAAGAGTGAGAGAGAGTGAGAGAGAGAATGTTTTCTGATTCTAGTACTAATCCTGGTTGATCAATTCCTATCCTTTTCATCTGGTTTACAAAGGACATCCCTTCTAATGCTCACATTCTGTTGAATTCTGTTTTTTCTCTTTCTTGAACTATTTTCTATGTTTCTCCCAGATGTGGGACTTTTTGCTTAACTACTTCAGTAGGATTCAGGCATTTTTCTCTCTTGGAGGAATAAAAGGATGCAGTCTTTTTGATTCCTTAAAAAGCAACTCTTTCAAATTAGCTATAGCTCTTAAACACAAATATAAATGAAACATCAACATGTAGCTATGCAAGAGAGAGCCACATCTCCACAACAGTGGATGATGCATCACATGTATCCCTGGAATTTCCTGTTAGGTCTCAATGTAACAGAGAGAATTAAGAGATAGAAAGCTGCTATACGAAGGACTGTACTTCAATAATATTCGGAAAACTACCATTTTTCCACTCTGGATTAGGATACCTTGTAGCATTTATTACACACACCTCTAATTGTCCTTTAAAGCTTGGTTTTTTAAACTTTCACCTTTTTATACTCATTTACTAAATAGACTTAAACTTCTTAATGACATCAACTGTGTTTTAAAACATTGAATTCCACACAAAATATGTCGATAACATTGCAGGATTGAATTTTTCTTCTATATACCTATTTATTCACTTATAAATGTAGCTCTTGGTCCACATTTTGTGTGGACAATAAAGTCTTGCATGTGTCATGCATGAATAATTCCATTTTGATGGGCACTGGTTTTAATTTAGTATTTATTTGCACTCAAATTGTTCTCAATTAAGTCTACTACTTGCTATCTCCTCCTTCTCCAGCACCCTTCTCCCAGCAGATGGCATTTAAAAATGCATAGCAGTGTTTTTGAACTGGGGAATTTGGTAGAAGAACCAAAAATGCTAAAAGTTCCACAAAACACATACGTTTCAACTCAAAATAGCCATAGCACCCTATTGACAAACACTGTGAATTAAGTGCACTGTAGAAATAAAACTGGAAATTGACTACCTAGTTACCACGTGCAACAATGCACATGGGATCTTCAAATCACTGACAAGAAATTGTGTGTTCTGTTATTGCCTGCAGCACTGTGCTATCCATCCACTAAATCCATGGAACAACACTGTTTATTTGGATTGCACTATTGTTTCCAAACCTGCTTTCAAGGCTATCATTTCATATTCATCTGGAAGTTTTTGAAGTTTTCTATCATCATTAAAAATGTTTAGGGATAAAATCTATTTTATTCTTTTGCACAAACATCCAAGAAGTTTCTTCCATGCCTCTCCTAATCCCTGACAACTCTTGATGAGTAAAGAAATAACTGCCTTGAAACTCAAGGTTTGAAAATCATCTTGACAACATGGGTTTATATCACACAAGGATTTCAGCAGGCATCTAATTTTGTTTTATTATCTTAATATTCATGTTTAATTGTTGCCTCTTTAGAGGCTTACCATTAAAATTTGGATTACAAATATATGGAATTATAACATGTACTATTACATTATTTTATGTGTTTCTAGTGCTTCTCTGTGAAAACTATGATTACTTTTTCAGTGTAGCTTCAGTCTGTTCACTAGGAAAATAGTAACCACCATCAGATGAACAGGGTTGGAACACTATTCTACACTTTGCAGGATTTTATTTATATTTAACATCGTAATGACAAATAGAGCTACTAACATATCTTTTTAAGAGATAGTACAGTTAAAAAATACAAAGAAGAGATTGTAAAATCTTATTTTTTTTCATTTATGTTCAATAATGCTCAAAATGCAAAAAACATATTTGTTTCAAACATTGAATGGAAATTTTTGATAACTTGAATTCACATGTATTGTAAAATGTGAATAGCAATTACTTGAATGATGCTATTCGGGATACAAATGTTCATACAGAGTTTACTGTGTGCATTTGGAAATAAACTTTGGGTCTTGGTTTCCTCATTCGGACAAAATAGGAAGATGACTACGACAATCTCACAAGGATGTTGTAGGTATCGAATGCAAGTGAATATTTATTTGGAATGGTTTTATAATCTAAACATCATTGTGCATTTGATAATCATTGTCATTATTATTTTTTCACCAATAATAATATTAATTCAGAACTGTAAAGTGAGGAGACATTTCACATAGGTAAATTTCATGATATAAAATTTCAAAACGTGTTTTAATGGTTTTAATCACCCTGGTTAAATTCCTAAAAAAAATTATATATTTCTCAGTCTTCCTAAACAAAGTCTATTACATACATATTTCATTTTCTTCCTGACTCAGAATCAGCACAGTGTCAGGAACCAATCAGGAGATGCAAGGTTGTAAGAAGATCCCCTCCAAGGTTATTGAGGAATATGGGAGTACCCAAACCCACATTACATAGCCTCCAGTGCTAGGCTTTTTAGTACTTAATCTGTATTTTATATTTTTTCACGTAGGCTCTTTTAATTGCTGCCCATAGGATTCCCTTTAGCATCAGCCTCCCCTCTAATTTGCTGTGCAGTAGAAGAAGAGTTAATTTAGTTAGAATGGTACATAGAATGAGTTTGAAGAGCTGAGGGACTCTATTCCAAATACAGTACTTTCTCAGGTTACCCAGAGAAAAGTTTATTTGGTAGCATTGCTGTAAGGAGTTGGAGTTATTCAAAATTTGATATGATGTCCTAGATGGAGAGAAACCGAATTGAAGGACAGTGACATAAAATTGACTTTAATAAAAATTTCTGCATAAAATATGGTTTTGTGGGTGTTTTTCCTCTTAAATGATTAGGAAAACAATTTAAGAATTAGAAAATGACAGTATGAGTTGAATTATACAGCCTCTTCTATATTTTTGAGTAATTGCCTGGTATTTATGCAATATAACAACATACTGTATTACATATAATTTTTTTTAATGTACCTATTTATTTTATTCTTTTGGAGACAGGGGCTCGCTCTGTCACCCAGGCTGGAGTACAGTGGCATGATCATAGCTTATGGTAACCTCAACCTCCAGGGTTCAAGCAATCCTTCCTCAGTTTCCCCAGTAGATAGGACTAAGGCATATACCACCATGCTTAGCCAAATTTTTAGTTTTTAATTTTTTTTTTTAAGGGATGGGTCTCACTATGTTGTCCAGGCTGATCTTAAACTCTTGGCTTTAATAGATCCTGCTGCCTCTGCCTCCCAAACTGCTAGGATTATAGGCATGAGCCACTGCACCTGGCCTGTGTTAATTATTTTACATAAACTTTAAACAATTCATTGTCAAGCTTGTAACATTCCCATCCCAATACATAAGTTCTAAAAATGTCCAGTTTAATATTAACATTCAGAATTATTCTGATGTTATTTGCATAAATTCATATAAAAGATTTATCTGTAAAAAAGTTCAAATGTCTTCAAATATACATAGCATTGATCTGAGTATTTAGAACGTTTATCACTTATTGTTTAGAAATTTTTCAAAATGTTATTTATATTCAAATAATAAGAAAATGTTTGTTTGATGAATTAACACATATGTTTGTTAAAATGCATATTGTTTACTTGATGTGCTACAATGGCCTCTTTCTCCCCATTATATGTGAATATGTAATTAACAATGTAGTAAATATCTCCCATGAAATTTGCTAGAAAACCCTTAATTCAAATGTTCCATGGCCACTTTTTAGAATTCACTATTTTTTTTTTGTTTTATTTTTAAATACCAAAGATAAAATGTACTGCTTGGCCACAAAGTGCTCATGCAAATATACCCTGTCTGCCCCCCAAAAATTTATTGATCTTATTGATGAATATGACTTCTTGTCAAGTGAGAGACTAGAGATGATAATAAAACTATCCTACTTATGTATTAATTTATAAGATCTGCAAAATTGAATAAGAAACTAAAAAACTCACTCGTAGGATGGTTTAAGACAGATTTCTCAACCTCAGCACTATTGACATAATCCTTTGATGAGAGCAGGAGGTGGGGGGATTGTCCTGCTCATGGCAGGCTATTTTGCAGCAGCTCTGGCGTCTCTCCACTAGATCTCCCTCCCCTGACTCTACTGTAGCGCGGTCAAAATGTTGTCAGACTTTACCAAACGTTCCCTGTGAGGCAAAATTGCCCCATGTGTGAACTACTGGCTGATGATGTAAAACATCTTTCTTTCCTAAATGAATTATTTGTTGTTGAGAATAATGGTATCAGAAAAGCTTGTCTGGGTCTGTGTAGCATTTCTGCAAACCTAATCTACACAAACTTGAACAAGAAGGCCTCCTCTATTTCCTAAACTTGTTCCCAAGCAAAATCTCCATCTCTCATAGCAACAGGAGGCCAGCTTCATGGGCCAGCTTCCAGATTGCGCAGGGAGCCATGCTCCGTTTAATGCTCTGTTGTCGACACCTTGAAATTCTTAATCATTTTTTAACAAGGAGATCGGCATTTTCATTTTGCACTAGACTTTGCCAATTATGTAGCCAGTCCTGCAATAATGATCAAATCAACATTATCAGATGCATCAATGAAATCTGTATTTCGTCAGCATAAGTTCTGGAGATCCTATTGTGCTAAAAAAATCAGGTTGAAACTTCAAAAGGACTAGTCTACATTAGTAATTTGGTTTAGCACAGTGGATAATGATCAGGGTTTGGACTCTAATAGACCTAAATTTAAATCTCACCTCCTCTATCTTTTATTATTATTATTATACTTTAAATTATGGGATACATGTACAGAACGTGCAGGTTTGTTACATAGGTATGCACGTGCCATGGTGGTTTGCTGCACCCATCTACATTAGATATTTCTCCTAATGCTGTCCCTCCTCTAACCCCCCAACCCCTGACAGGCTCCAGTGTGTAATGTTCCCCTCCCTGTGTCCATGTGTTCTCATTGTTCAGCTCCCACTTATGAGTGAGAACATGCTCACCTCTGCTGTCTTACCAGCTTTGAGATCTCAAGCAAGTTGCTTGACTTCGCTAAGCTTCAGTTTTCAGTTATAAAATGGTAGGAGAGGCCATTCTTAAGTCTGGGTTGAAGATTAATAGAGACAATGTATGTAAAACAATCAGTATCAGCCCCAGCACCTAGCAAGAACTCAATGAACGTAGCTGGATGATGATGATGATGACAATGATGCCAAAATCCATTCTAGATTGAGATGAGAAAGAGTAAAATTCAACCTCAAAACCTTCTTCATACAGTTTTTGAAAGCAGAGTTCCAGAGTTCAATGTTAGTCCCTTAGTTTGAATTACTGCCAGTTTTTTTCCCCGTCACTGCTAACAAAAAAGTTTCAATTCTAAATTTTAAAAATGCTATCAAGTGCTGAAAACTTAGCCATACTTCTACACACCCAGGTACAATTGTCCAGAGGAACACTTTTAATGGGGCTGCACATACACGTCGGCTGACATCACCCTGTCGATGGTGCGTGTGTGTTAATACATTTCATACATTAAAGATGTAAATTTTATTCTTCAAGCTGAAAGCCAGGTGATTAATTCTCATAGCATAGTGATCAATTGGTGCAGATGCTCCACCTGTATTCATGTTTGTTTTTGTACACATTAGTAGCAGGAGTACACCAATAACGCAGGTGTCTGACACAGAGCTATGCAACATTCCCTTTAGCCGGCAAACATTGAGATCAGTAGTTAGGTTGCACGTAGCACTGCCAATTTTTTCAATTAGACCCATTATTGATTTGATGAAAAAGCAAATTAAACATACCATGGTGGTATGTAAATTGGTTAGAGAGAGCATAAGGTTCTGGTACAAAGCTTCAAAGGCATGAGCTATATGGCTTTCATCAGCAGTAACTCATAGGGGTTCCTGGCAATTGCTGCTATATATGGGGTTCCTTGAGTTACGTGGGCTGGCTGGCAAAATAATCAACAGCAAACACCAGGACTGTATTTTAAAAATTCACATCAGTTTGGCAGAAAGAAAAAGAATGCCGGAAATCAAACTTAGAGTGTATATGGAGAATAGAAAAGGTACGGAAGCAGCATAACATTGCTTTTGTAAAGTATGGCTCATTTTTATAAGATTTGGCTCTTTTGCCTGCCCACTTGTATGGCAAGTAAGGTGAATCAAACATGAGTACACATGTGACATTTCAGAAGTTGATTATGTTGATTCAAAAATTTGTCTTGACCTCTCTCTCAAGTGATTGCATGTTCATTCTCATTGTCTAAATTTGAAATCTCCTGGCTTGGTCTATAGCCAGAGTCTAATCCAACTTTTATAATTCCTAAAAATTTAAAAGAATGTTCTTCTTTCTTTGATAAATGAGTCTTCAGTTCTGCTAACAAGTGAGGCAGATGTATCGAAAATGGATTTGTTTAACCTATGATATAAGTTTAAAAAAAAGGAAGAAAGCTAATACTTAAGGTTTAAAATTAAGGAAAAGGGAAGCTAATACTGAAACCTTCTACTAATACCTCTCCATACATTTATTTTCACTTAATTACTAAGTGAATATAGACAATATAGATTACTCCATAATGTGCAAATCCAGCTGAGATGTCACTTTCTTCAAGAAGTCTACCCTGTTTCCAAATGTTAGTTTCCACCATGGAGCACTCATAGAATGCTGTGCTACTCCATCAGTGTATGCAGAACATGGTTACAATTGCCTCTTTGCTTGTCTGTATTCCCCAATAGACTGTAAGCTTTGAGAAAGTGTGCCCACATCTACCTTGCTTACTTTTGTATCCTACAGCCTTGCAGAGTAATTACTATAAAGATACCCAACATATTTAAAATAATTATGTAAATTGTAATTTTGTCGATTTTAAATCAGAGTTTTTATTAAGTAAGATTCCAAAGAATTTGCTTTTCTCACTGCAAATAAAGGACCTAGCAGGCCAAAGGATTGGTACAGCAAATGTTAAGCTCTAAATGCTAACTATATAGAATATGACAAATCTGTCAAGACAAACTGGAATCTCTCAATGACTGTTTGAAGTGGCACCGAAATAAGTAGCAGGTGTACCAGGGTCATATAAATATGTTCTTAACATCCTTTTAGCAACTTACACTGGAGAAGACAAATAACTTTTACAGAGAAGAAGGAAAAAGGACAAAAGTGATGTCAGTAACTAGATAAGACTAAGACCAAAAAGGAAATCAGAGAGTTGCAAATTTTAAATATCGTAAGATCAATGATGGAAAAGAACTTTTTATATCAGAACTCAAAAGACAGAAATAAATAAGAGAAAAATATTGAAAAGGAGGGAAAAGTATGACTATTGATGCATTGAGATAACCAAATAGAACCCAGAGAGATGGGGCGGGGGAGGTCCTCCATTTGTAATAGGACAATTTCTGCAAATAAATAAAGAAATAAAAGGGCAAGTGTCACAGTTCATCAGCAGATATTGAGTTGCCAGGCAAGCATAATTAGGGAAAAGACATTTAGATCAGATATTCCATCCAAACAATTACATTGCTTATCCTTTGAATTATAACATCTTATATCCACCAAGATTTCTGTATGTGCCCCAAATTAACACACTCTTTGCCTTTCCCAGCAATATCTGGGCACTGCATATATGTACATTTTCACAGAGAAATGTGTTTATATCAAAAGAATACATTGCCCACACAGAGAAGCTCAAAAATGTGAAACTTAGAAAACTAAAGTTTTTGTTCACTTTTTCCCCACTGAGGGAAAATTATTCCATTAAAACACATGAGGATGGCATAAATCACCTGAAGAGTTCTTAATTGTTTTTATTTTTACACTTGTAAGTTCATTTTTTAAAGGGAAGAAATATAGAAGATTGGAGCTGGCACTGCCAGCAGCTTCTGATGGGAAAGAGCATATGTTTTCTGTCATGTTGGCATCTGACTGCAACAGCCGTGCGGAAGTCAGTTCAAGTCCTTACATCAAAGTTTGCTTGCCATTGTGGGGACGTTGTTAGAAGTTGAAAAAAAGCAATGTCCATTTGAAGCTTGTCTGTGAACTTTGCATGAACCGCTAGGAATAATGTAGTGTGATGACAAGCCAGTTATACCTTCCACTAAATTTGCTGTCTGGAATGAACTGAAATAGTGTTTGGTTTGTGTAATTACGTCCATCTATCTTTATATTCCAGCGGCATATCGCAAATTGAAAATACTAAAAATTGACTGTTGGTTCTGATATTTAATGATTGCCAAAGACAAGATGATGATTTATTGGTTACTTACCGATGTGACACATTTGCATCTTATTAGACGGAGATTACTATTCCTTAAAATGCGGACGAGGCCTGATCATGTCTGATGGATTGATTTGATTTGCAAATGTAATCAAACTAATAAGAGGGAAAAAATGAGCAATAATGCCTTGTTTTTCAACTGGCAATCACTCCGCTGCCAACAAGGCTGATATCCCTGACTAAGCAGCCTTTACACAGTCTTCCTGTCGCCTCAAATAAACAAAGGGATGCTAAGAGCTTGATAAGAGGATAACAAGCCAAGTATGGACGCAACATGGAGCCCACACCTCTGAACTGTGCTGTTGCCAGAGAGAACAAAAGTCAACAATCTTGAGAAAAACGATGGTAGTAATCAGTTCTATATTTCCAGAGTAAGTCATGGTCACTGAAGAACCTTTTCTTAAAGTGAAGATACTGCCATTCTCCTTAATGCAGAATATAGGTCTCTGTTCATAAAGGGGCCCTGTTTCTGAAGTAGTTTATTTAAACTCCAAACAGTTTCAGAACAACCATGCATAGGGAGTTTGAGAACAGCATAAAAGCCCTTTCAGGCAGATGCTGGCTCTCTGGTTAGTTCACAGATGACGGCTGATACTCAGAACACGGGAATAGAGTGTGTAGAGCAGTCAAAGCTGAAATACTAGGCCAGGAGGCATGGCTGACATCTGACTTACTCTCAAAACACTCCTTCAAGACTCTTGAATATGTGAGACAGAAAAATTAAAATTATGATCACGAACAGGCTGCCCAATAGTCTCAAAATAAAATTTCAAAAAATATTTTGATAATGCATAAACCATGCATCATAGTCATAAAATACTCAGTCTCCCAAGAATAGCAGTGTTAGTAAAGCTTATCATATAGTAGGCTCTTAATATATACTTTGTTTAGTGAATAAATGAATAGGCATGAGCTTGCTACAAAAATATATTGCACATGGTATTTTTGTTGAGGAATTGAATATTACAAAGTGTTTAGGAAAATGTCAAACTGAAATTATAAAGCTTATTACCATATTCAGATGTCTCAAAAAATATCCTAGTTAATGTTTTGTGATGACCTGACTACCCATTCTCAGGCCATATAAAATGTATTCAACCATACCACTATAGTATGGTTAGATTCAAATTAAATAATAAATAATTCCATTCTAACTATAAAAAACTGCCTTGGCAATTTGAGTTAAAGTTTCATGGCAAATAGACATGTTAACAACCCCATAGATTGTGAAGGGTCAGATAACTGATAGGGTTAATTAAAACTCGTGGATTATTCACAAGCTAATTTTAGCCAAATGTTATGTAGTGATCTGCCAGAAACAGTGTGTGTTCAAAGATAGCATCAGTGCTTACATGGTATGTTCAAAGATGCTTTATAAGTAAGGCACACCTCATGAATTCATGTTATTTTATCCTTCTGTTGTCTTTACTATTTAGCTCTGCATCAAGATCCTTGGCAGTTCTTCCATCAACCAAACTCTTGGCTGCTTGGGCTGTTGGCCATGTTCCCCAATCACAAATCTCAGTCAGTCTCTCTACTATATCCCTCTGCACAAAATAGAAGGATTCTGAACTGTATCTATAAGTTAATCCTTCAGAAACAGATTTGATTGGCATATTCACATAGTATACCCAGGCTATATCAAATAACATAGGTCTATTGTTTATTCTTTGTGATAAATAATTTTTCAAATGTGCCAATATAACTTTCCTATAACACATTCACTGCTATCCATCTATCTTCAAGAAATATAGGCTATTGTCCATATAAATACACACACATATATATAATGTGATATAATATAGAAAAAAGTTAAGGTGATAATTTTTAAATATCAAATACTATACATAAGCAGGTATAGTATTCTCTTTTCTGAAAAACTGTTAGTGATAATGGTAAATATCAACAGTGCATAACTGAGAGATAATAGACCTGAGTTTTAGTCTCAGCCCTGTCTCACTAGCTTGTGACCTTATGCAGATCATTCTACTTTCTTGATCTTAAGCATCTTTATCCATAAGTGAATGTGCAAGTAAAGGCATTTAACATTGTTGAACACTTGAAATTGTATGTCAAAGACTGGATCGAGCACTTTTGCCTATGTTAACTCATTGGCTTATTTTAGCAATCCATACAGTAGATATTGCTAACCTTAACTTACATATGAGCAAACTGAGTTCATGGGATGTGGCAATACCAAGATTTGAACGAGCGTCTCTAACTACAAAGATATTACATTGCTAACTACAATATGGTGCCTCCTCTTAAAATACAAAGTTCTAGCAAATTATCTCTAAAAGCCATTCCGGCTCTATCATCTCAGAATTGACTTTTTGGGAAAAGGGATCTCGCTTTGCTATTATTCCATATATTATAAAGGGGCATTACAAAGCTTCCTCTAGACATGCTTTTAAATAAACAATCATATTTTGAAAGTTTGGAAACATCTATTAGAAAACCTTCTCTTTTAGAATAACAGCAATTCACAGAAACAAAGCTGAAAAATCTGCAGTAATTATTCCAGGTTTTTTTAAAACAGGTGAATCTAAAAAACATTGTAGTTGAACCTCTGAGAATGCATTCCTCTTTTAGGTATACAGATCTGTGCTGAGGACACCCTGCCACTGGGCTTTGCCATGACGCAGACAAGTAACAAAAATAAGAGCAGCTTTACTTTTTTTTTTTTTTTTCCCTAAAACGCTGACCATGTCAGGAGGAGTTAGTTTCTCCAGGAACTCACAGCTGCTCCTTCTCCCTCTCTCCCTCTGCAGCCCAGGCCACCATGTGCCCTGGCACAAACGTGCTGACTGGTGGAGGAGGCCCAGGTAATTAATCCTTTCCTAATGTAGGTTAAGCAGGTGTGAAGCCTCCCTCATACAGAGAGGAGGTGGCTGCTCTTTGGAGACACCCCTAGTGTTATGGTATTTAATTGGGCTCAGATGATTCTCAGAAACTGGGTAGGTGTGTTGCTGACCTGGGCATTCAGTTTTCAACTTGCTTAAGCTAAATCCAGTTGAAGAAATTGGTCCTTTCCCCTTCTTGATTTTCTAATATTAACAATTTGTGGTTGCCGGAATAATGCCCATTCTGGCAATGAAAATATAATTTCCTCATTGGAAGCACAGTTATAGGATTAATGGAGACTAGTAGAGTTTTAGGATTAACACAGTTGAATTGACTATTGCTCTCAGAATTATCATGGATTGGGTTTATTCATTATATTCCTCTCCTTTCCAAAATACAATGCACTAGTACTTTTAAATTCATATGAAAAGAACATTTAACTGCAACATAAGAGATCCAAGAGTACATAAAAGGCTAAAATAAAACCCCTACTTTGAATTTATATCCTTTGTATATCATTCCTGACACTTAACTATAGGAAAAAAAAAACCTGGCAAAAATTAATATTAAAAAATTGTGGACTATTCCAGAAATAAAAATTTTTTAAAGTGTGTTTTTTTCTGGGGAATAAAAGTTTTCTTAAGTCATAGCAAAGTACGTATAAACAAATGGAGGTGTTACAACCATTTAACATGCAACATAAACTGTTTATACAGTTGCCAATGAGAGTGATTTTGGCAGGTTAAATTGGTTCTTCTAATTGAGTTGTTCTAATTGAGGTCATTTATGATGGCTGCATTGGGGAGGAAGCAGCATGATTTTAGTGAAATAATATGCCCATAAGAGTCTAGTGCTGTGGACACACCTGGTACGGTGTTTAGATATCTCATTTGAGGCTGGGCGCAGTAGTTCAGCCTGTAATCCCAGCACTTTGCGAGGCTGAGGCAGGTGGATCATCTGAGGTCAGGAGTTTGAGGCCAGCCTGGCCAACATGGTGAAAACCCTCCTCTACTAAAAATACAAAAATTAGCCGGGTGTGGTGGCATGCACCTGTACTCCCGGCTACTTGGAGGCAGGAGAATCGCTTGAACCCAGGAGTTGGAGGTTGCAGTGAGCCAAGATCATGCCACTGCACTTCAGTCTGGGCGACAAGAGTGACTCTATCTCAATAATAAAAAGATAGATCATTTGAGCTGAGTGCAGTAGCTTGTGCCTGTAATCTCAGCTACTTAGGAGGCTGAGGATGGAGGTTTGTTAGAGCCCAGGAATTCCAGGTTGCACTGAGCTGTGATCACGCCATGGCATTCCAGCCTGAGTGACAGAGCAAGACCCTATCTCACATACACACAAAAAAAACCGAACTTGTAAAATGTCATAACATGGATAGTTTGGGTCACTTTTGATGTCAGTTAGTACAACTTTCCTGTTAGAGTTGCTGAAAAGTAAAGAAAAGAGAATAATAAACATGTATAGTTAAAGGGAGAGTAGCACTTTGACTATTTGTGGACTCTTACTGTGGGTAATAAGAAAAATTCATCCATCATCGACAAGAAAGAGGGAAATGAACAGCAAAGGACCTTGCTGCAGCTTTCGCCTTCATTGCCCTGATTCCCTCAAAAGAGGCGATGCAACAGTCTATTAGATCTCAATATCAAAAATATTCCCTGATATTCCTCACACCTTTAATTCCTCCCCAAGTGTCCATATTGAGTTCAGTTCAACTCCCTTTCTCTTTTCTTTATCCACACTAGCACCATTGCCTTTTACACATCAAAACCACACTTTGTTTCTTGAACCTGGTGGTTACTTATTCACTGAACCTTGGTCTAACAAGGAGGTAGGCTGACTCACTCACATAAAAGAACACAGCCAAGGTTGATATTCTTGGGGGAAAAAAAGCATACAGATGAGCAAAGGTACATGGCTTTTCTCTACTGAAGTTTGTGATCCAAAATTATTTCAAATTCTCCTTCTAGTGGAAAAAGCTCTATCCTTTAAAACACATACACACTTTACTATGAGTCACTAGCACTTCCAAAGTAACAGTTCTATTTTGTGTTTAAATGGACTTGAATATTTCTCTTCCAAAGTAATTAGGTTACTTTCCAGTTTTCACAAACTTATTTTGATAGATATAAAGCTGGGTTATCCAGTTATTATACACACAAAATACAGTGCATCATCTCAGAAATTCTGAGTTCAGCTAAGTAATACAGGTGCCCCCTTTTAAAAAGAAAACTGAATAGTTAAAACAATGTTAAGAAATCACTTTTCTGCCTGTTAAAAAGTGCTTTTAAATGACTGTATTCTATTGAAAACTCCTTCTCGGATGCCCGGTATCTCCAGCTGCCACACAATTTATATCTCTTTCCTCTGCTCTTTGTTTTTCAGCCATTTTCCCTGAATGTCAAAGTCAATTTAGTGCATTTCACTTTGCTGAATAAATCAGAGGCGAAATCCTTGCTAAAAGTGAAAATTTGATTTGCTAAAAGGAGCTTAGGGCAACTATTAATCAATATATCCAGAGTGTCAAAGCCAAGGCCAGGATAGACATGCATTCATTTGGAGATTGGCTGAGGCAGATAAAGGGGGACGCAGGGGAAAAAGTGCAAGCGGCCCACTGAAGGGAAGTGGGATTAGGGTTGGAGGGAGGGTCAAAAAGGAGCAAAGGGGAAAACAAGACATTCTGTGCATCGTATTCTGCACTCCTCCCCCAACTTTTCTTTTAGAGGTGGAAAAAGCTATTTTAATCAAGCATTTAAGCATATATGAATTATACTAATTGTGCCAGCTTTTATCTAACAATTTTCTCACAAGACCCATAAGGCTTTCTCTTTTTAACTTATCAAATAGCTTAAGAATAACTAAAAAGTCAGAGGTAATAGATCCATTAACAAAAGCAAAGAGCGCCAGGAAAATAAAAGACATGACCTGGGCCAGGTCTATAGGCTGCCAAAATTTTGATAATCCTCAGGTAAGTTTCAGGAAATTTCAGGCTTCTAAAAGATTATAATACATAGTGAACTAAATGATTGAGCTCTTCCTGTCACTTTATCATTTAAACGAGCTTAGCAATTATCGTGAACTTGCCTTAAAATGATAACACATTTTAAGACATAGTACATATAGAAATTCTTAACACTCAGGAATTGTTTTCAAATGTATTTGGCAATCTTTCTCTGTGTAAGATGACTCAAAAGTTCCAATTTTAATCTTTACAAAATGCAGTTCAAATCAGGTCATCATCAGTTAAAACTTCCAATAGCACATCACTGCCTTTGGAATAAGATCTGTTTTCCTCAGCATGAAATTCAAGGTTTTCCAGGATGGGTCCTTGCAGATGTCTCCAGCCTCAAGTCACATCTTCTTTCCATGCTCCTCCTTCTCAGTTTCCATGTGACTCTGTAGGAGAGGACTTACCATGGTCCTCATCATTCAATTATAGTTGTCAAATGATCTCTCTGAATTACCCACCACACTGTGACGATCTTAAAAGCAGAACCTGTGCTGTATTCATGTGTGTATCCTTAGTGCACAGGGCCTGACCTAGAGCTCATTAAATGCTTATGCATAGAAGGAAGGAAAGGAAGGTGAGGAGGGAGGAAGAAACTAGGAAGAAACTAAGAAGTAACTGTTAAGTGGTAGAGCTAACATTTTTATATGGTTGAAAGTCTCACACAACTACTCACTTCTGTTCCAATTTACCTATAACTTTCAATCAGATTCAATGCTCAGTGATCTGAAGACAGAGAGAGAGAGCATCTAATCTTAGCAACCAATCATTTAAGGACTTTGCCAACTCTTCACATGAGCAGCTAGTGATTTACTTGTTTTGGTAAAATTTGTAATCAGGAATGTTTCGAATATACTCTTGTCCAAACACCTTGATTTTTATTGATTTAAAGATGGTCATACATTTCTTTTTAAAATTCACTCTCCTTCCCTTTAATCTTTCTGTTTTTTAATGTATAGATAAGATTTAATGATAGGGTAAATATGTTATATTTGCCTTGTTATAAAATGGATGTGGGTAATCTGGAAAAAATGACAATGAACAAGAGAAAAATAGACAAGGAATGGAAAGAAAGATATAAGGAAGCCACTGGTAACAAACCGAACCAAACCAAAACCAAAACACATTAAGTGAAATATACGATGTGTCTGCGTGTCATTTATCAATGGTGTATATCAAAGTTCCTGACTCTTGGGTTTGCTCATCCATAAAGTGGGACTAATAAGATTAAAACTTACCTACAGAATTGTGGATGTCACATAAAAGTTTGTAAGGGTCTTTTTGTAAACAATGAATAACTATGGAGATGTTTGTTATTTTTATATTTAAACCTTAACCCCATGAAAAAAATAAAGCTGAATAAATTCAGATCTGAAACTAATAAAGTTGTAAACCAAGAAGATTATCACAACTATATGCACAAACATGTATATGTATTTATGCAGATATATATCCATCATTCAGGGTAGGTGTCATGTCATGTACAACTTTTAAATTTCCTATAGTACAAAGTGTGGTGTTAGAGATATAGCAGATGGTCAAATGCTTAAATTGCATTCGGTGATTACAATGAAATGATTCTTTCACTTTGATCACAGGATACAAGAGCATGGCTATGTATTGATGGCAAATGTATTTTGGGGAGTCCTGGGAACAAGCAGAAGCAATGCTAGAATGGAGGTCACGTGAGCACAGGATATTCAGTATGACGACACAATTGTATATGAGGTCAGAAACAATGGCAAGAGTGGGGAGGATAGGCCTCTCTGAGAATTTTTCACAGCTTTAGCTTGTCTCTTGAACTAGCTCTCTGCCTAGGAAACCTAGCTACTTCTGTTAGTCTACTTTTTGTTTCCAGCAAGGGTAGCTGCAGAAAACGGAGTCCCTGAGTAATACTTCAGATTATTTTTTTCAAAACTTGTTTCTCAACTTACCAGTTCCTGTTTCTATGCCACAGTTGTGACTTCAGAAACTTAAACTGGTAAACTTTCAGTTATTTGAGGCTGGACCAAAGAGGCTGGACTAAATTGTTTAGAAGCTAAAGGTCCTGCCCATCTAGAATAAAATTACAACAATATCTACACAGTGATTCTCTTGGTTAAATAAGCTTTCCTCCCCTCTCTATTAAAATTGAAGTTTGTTTTGAATTTTTATAAGTTGCTTTTATGAACTTTTTAGATCGGTTGGTTTTAATTGCAATGACAATCTACGTGCAGTACCTTGAAAAAAAAAATGAACACTGACTGCTGCATATTTAGATCATGTTTTGGAATTTGAAAATTATTTATACATATAAATAATTTGCATGTGAATTTTTTTCTCATTTGATTTCTATCTTAACTGATAATGAGAGCAATTAAGTAACTTACAAAAAATTGATCAACTATAGCTCAGGTTTTCTGATTTTACTTTCAGAATCATTCGACCCTTATTAATCACAATTACAGGTATATAAGTGCCAGGTACATTAAAGATAACCTTTAACTATTTCATAATATTCTTTTTTTTTTTTTTTGAGATGGAGTCTCACTCTTGTCACCCAGGCTGGAGTGCAGTGGTGCGATCTTAGCTTGCTACAACCTCTACCTCCTGGTTTCAAGTGATTCTCCTGCCTCTTGAGTAGCTGGGATTATGGGTGCCTGCCACCATGCCCAGCTAATTTTTGTGCTTTTAGTAGACACAGGGTTTCACCATATTGGCCAGGTCTTGAACTCCTGACCTCAGGTGAACCGCCCACCTTGGTCTCCCAAAGTGCTGGGATTACAGGTGTGAGCTACTGCGCCCAGCCCATAATTAAATATTCTTACAATTTAAACAGTCTTATTAAGTGCCAAGGTTTTGGGTCTTATATTTAACTTTCTTCCACTTAACTAAAAGACTTAACTACCTCACAGCTCTAAAATCAGTAGGTTACATATGCAAAAGAAAAGTTAATCCTGAGAAAAGAGGCTGCAAGTATTTTACTTCATTCATAGCTAAGTAGAAATATTATAAGTCTATGTAAATTGAGTTATGGCATGGAGTAGAGGGTGGAAACTTAGAGTCAATTGAGAGTTTTGTGCTATGCATATTTTTAGTCAACTAATCAATAAATGTTTCTCAAGTGCCAATGATACAGATCCAAAACAGAGTATATTAGGTGTTACTATCACATGGTATAACTCACCCTTAGTGAACCATGTCCTGTTTCCTGCACATCAAACTTTAATCACACACATATACACATGGAAACAGTTTACATTACAAATAGAAACATAACCTTAAATTATTTCTGCCATATTTTATTGTGCTTTTCCATGTATCCTAATCACTTAATGGTGCTACCATTTTAAGACAACTATTTTACCCATCAATATCCAGTAATGAGTATTTTAAAAATGAAACCTCCATAATTTTGGTTGGTCGATAATATAATCTTAAAAATTGGTCTCTCTAAAATTTATTAGAACAATAAGTATATCTTCAAGCAGTATCTTTAACAGTAAATATTTACACATTCTTTTTCAAAGCTTATATCCTAAACATAGAAACAGTTTACCCATGTTCTTTACAGATTCCTGTAATTGCTGGAAAAGTCTAAATGCTTCTAAGAAAACTGTAAAAAGTTAAGCCAATAAGCGATTTTTGATATGTTCTCCTAACTAAATTTTTTATTTAAAAAATGTTTCAGGGCAAACAGTAAATATTAGTTTATGTGGTATAGATTTTTGCTTCTTATGTGAATACATATACTTAGACCATTTTGTTATATCATCTTCTTCATGTAATGTTTTTTAGAGCTTAATATCTCCTACCTCCAGTTAATATGAAGAAAAATTATAGTTTTCTTTTCTATTTGATACCATTACAATAGATATCACTTGAAAAATGTAATAGAGGCCCCCAGACTTAAGCAAAGTCCGCCTTTCTTCAATAGGTATTTAGTTTGTCATGTTAAAAATAAGCAGACCTGAAAATCTGCCATACTAAACAAGGACAATTTTTTTCTAAAATGCATTCATTCACTTAATTGTTAAAATACCAGTCTGTTCTTTTAAACTAAGTTGTCTGGCAAGATACATACATATATTTAAGCCACTTATATAGGTCAGCTAATATGGGTTATGCTTTTTAAAGCATCATCTGACTAAGCACATTCTGCATTTTGCTAACAAAGTTATAGTACATAATAATATTTTAATCAACCAAAAAGAACAATAACAGATCTGAATGTTGGGCTGATAATCGTCTTATCACACCCTGTGAAACCTAGCTCTAATATTTGACGGAGCCTCCATTACTTGGCAACCCATTCTAAAAAAGGCCAACAATGGAGAGAGAATGAAGTGGAGTGTGCAGTACCTCCGTATCTACATAAAAGAGATTAGAGGCGACAGCGTTCCATTTTACAGCTCAATCATATTGTGTTAGCATGCGCTTATCCGAGCGCGGACGAAATTGAAAGAGAAATAAAAAAGAGTCAGGCAGATAGGAACCAGAAAAGCGAGGCATGAGCAATTTCCAAGGATATAAAAGGATGCTAATGGCTGGGCCCTGTCATTCTTAAAAAGGGCTATTAGGGCACCATCATCTGTTCTTGTGCCCTTATGCTCCTCCAACTAAAGTCAAGCATTTTCTAAAGCCCTTGTGATCTTTTTTCTTCTTTAGATAAAGTATGGTCATGTTTCATAACAACACACTTTCCCATTTATATGATTTATTAATGTAAGTCAACTAATTCTATTTACTGATAAAACCCCTTCCATATGTATTTTCAATATTTTCTTTTGTTGTATTCGTCACATTTTTTTGTAGCAAAAAGAAAGTGTATAAAAGTATATTAGAAGCAGCACAGAAAAGCTACTCATTTTAGATGCTAAACTTAATTTTAAATATATATATATATATATGGGTATAATTATACAAACTGAGAAGAGCATAAAGATAACAGGGGCTTGAATTTTAGTGTATTAAAAAAATGACTTCACTTTAACATAAGCTTTACAAAAACAAAGAGTTTTAAAGTTAAGACCAAAACAGATGAAATTTCAGCTCTGATTTGGCTTTAATTCTGGCTATGACCCCAGTTATCAGGACTGGTTCATGTTATCAAGAACACGAATTCACTTTTATCGAGGCAGAAATGTGGCTTTAATCTTTACTTTCTCCATGCCTTTACCTCCCTGTCTCTCACTCCATATAGTTGCGTGGTCCTCTAATGACCAACCTCCTGATCCCCGGGTAAGGCAGCGGCGCGCTTTGATACCGGAATACCCTCTCCTTCTACCTCAAGCACTGTATGGCATAGGTATTGTTAAAATTCCTTTTTGAATTTCTGTTAACTCTTGTTTTGCTAATCCCTTTCCGAAAAGCCAAGATATTCCTCGCAATCATTTAAAACACCCTCAGGGTATCATGAAAATCAGAGCTGTGAATCATCACTCCACAGTGAACTCTTCTGACATTTGCTATAGAGAGAGAATAACGTCAGTCCCCACCAATTCTAAGCCTCAGCTTAAGACCGAACCCATAATCGTATAGTAATTGTTTCCACCACTGGAAATGGTGTTACTCATAGCTATTTAAAGTTGCTATCTTTACTAAAGTTACTAGAGCCCCTTTACTGTGACAAGTCCTTTTGTAAGCTGACATTTCTACTTGGATGCATAGTCGGACCTACAAATTTATCACTGACGTTCCTTACTAGAAAGTTCAAAAGAAATTGTTGACTTTTATCGATCTCTATCATGTTTTATCAAACTGATATCAAAATATTGGCTTTACAGATCAGGGAGAACTTGAGCAGAATTCTCTGAAATAATGGGTAGTGTGGAACCACAGTGACATAGCTTTTCATGCTGTTGTTAATAACAATACTATCAACATTATCATTTTGAAGTAGTTTATTTAAATGCCATCAACTAGAGACTAAAATATCTTGATTCTCCTCCAGGAAGCCATGCTGAAGGTACTGGGTACATCTGTGAACTTGCGCTAGTGTTTTTACCTCTCTCTGCCTCAAATCTTTCTGTCTTTGAATTGAAAAAACTAATACCTGATTCCTGGGTTAGAACAATGGCTTTCAATTTGGGGGAGGAGGGTCAGGCTGGTGCGCTTTCACCTCCTGCGGGACATTTGGCAGTGTATGAAGACATTTTTGTTTCTCACAATTCAGGGGTGCTACTGGCATCTAGTGGGTAGAGGCCATGGGTGCCGCTAAACCTCCTATAGTGAGCAGGTGAGCCCCTCATGACAAAGAATTATCTTGTCCCAAATATCAATAGTGCCAAGGCTGAGAAACCCTGGGTGAGAATAATGATATTTAATATGTATATAATAATATATTAATATAAATGATGTATATCAATTATCTAAAAAAGTATGGACACTTCAACAAATGTTAGTCTTGTTTCTTTGGTCTCTCAAACCCTTCACTAACATTTTCCTTACAAATACTTTTTCATATACTGTTGAACTACATTCTGGCTGTTCCCACTGCCGTAGTCAACAATTGTTTTACATCTTGTAATAAATCCTTTCTTTTTATTTTTCTAAAAGTCATATAGATGTGATTATAATCCAACTGCAATATCAAATATCCACATGATCAAATTCTTATTCTTCCTTTAGATGTAGTAATCCTTGGGCAGGTGTCTTCTAAAGAACATACAAGCTCACCTATTTAAGTAGTTTTGACTTAATTTGGGGGGTTTTATTAGCAAACAGTGTAAGACAAAGTAGCTGGTATAATACAGAGTGATGTTTAAATTAGTTTACAATTTGCTTGGCCTCATCTAGAACTGCAACGAACAAAGCCATTCAGAAATGTCAGCTGTGTTCCTAACCACTGTAACAAATTGTCGCCTGAACGCTGCACACCTAATGACTTCAAATTAGCTTCACTGCGGTATCGCCTGACAGTTCGTTACGACTGTTAGCAACATAGCTGGCGTATCATGACCAATAAATTGGTTTCAGTGTGGGCTGGGAAAGGGACTTCCATCAATTTGATTAAAGAAATTACTGTAGCATTCAAAGCATAAAGACAAACTAGTTTAAGGAGACAGAAATAAGTTAACTGTACCAGAAAAACATTGCTCATCATTCGAAAATTTGTTTATAAACTATTTGAAAATTAAAGACCAAAGAAAAAATAATTCAAGTAGAATACTTAAATTCTCAGAACTTACAAGCATGTATGTATTGATTCATATTACAAGATGAGTCAAGAAGAAGAAGAAGAGAAATATTTTTAAATGCTAACTTTACCACATAGGAAAAGTTACCATGTGCATTTGATATTTATTTTCACAATTTATCTGTACAGTTAAGATAAATATCTAATAGTAAACCAAAGCAAAGCTTGTGACTATGACTAGCAATTGAATATAACTAGGCACTATGAGCAAAACTCATGATTCCTTGTTGAGAAAATAGTACATTAGACTGCCTCTGACAAAAACACTTTTTAAAGTGAAAAGGAAAAGGAGAAGTATTTGCTAGGAAAAAGGTAAGAATTTTAACAAAGGATAAATCATTTTTAAAATTTATAATCTCGTTAGCTTACACTGGCAGTAGTACCTGTACATATGAAAAACTAACACGAACTCAAGGTGGTACCAATATAACTAATATAAAGTTTAAGGATTCTATTAGGATACGCAAAACTCTAAATTATGATTAAAAATAAACATAAAGAATTTTTGTTAAGTCCAAATGAGAAAAATTCGAATTTGCCCAAATCTATATACATAACCTAGGGAATTAATTGCAAACTTTTCTTTTTCTTTTTAGAAAACGTACCTGGAATATGCTTTGCCCATCCAATGATAACCACCAACTCGCGGTCCGCCAAGTCACACAGTGTAGTGAGGGCTTTAATGTCACTGTCGGGGACAGTCGGGTCAGGCATGGCATAGATCTTCTCCGGTTCAGCCACCAACAAATGTGAGACAATCTTGTTATCTGTAAGATCAGAACAGAGCACTACAAGATCACTAGCAGTATCATCCCTCTTTTATAAACCCTAGAGTATTTTGTGCTTTGAAAAACAATCCAAATAGCCTACAATAAACCTTAAATATTCCAATTATGGCTTAGATGTATATATTAAACAGTGTTCAGGAAAACTCATAGCCAGACATAAGCCATTGCAGTCATGATAGAATGTAGTCGTTTTTTTCTTCTTTGCTCTACCTGCTTTTGCTGGAATGAAGCATCTGTCCTGTAGTGAAAATTTTTATAGCAAACAGATAAGAGAAGTTAGATGCTTTCTGAGTTTGTGCTTTGATTCTTAAGTGGGATTTGGGAAGTAGATTAAATGGTATACAACAGCTTACAATAAAACCCCCAGTACACCATTGAAATATAGACCATAATGCAGGAGGCAAAGAACTACTAATGCCCATAGTCATAATGGGCATGAAAGTCATTAATTGTCTTAATTCCTTTAAAGAAGAGCAAAGGTCAGAGCCCTTCTGCCTTGGTGAATTACTGACTGTATAACTCTATCTCCGTGGGATGCATTAAATAGGAATTTCTTCTTTCTCTCGCTCCCCACATATCCAGCCAACCTTCCAAATACAGCTAATATGTTTCCATAAAAATACTCCTACTTAAATGTTACAGTCATTTTCTCTTCTGTGTGTCAAATTCTTTAATGCTCTATTTTCATCTGTTGTCCTTAGTTCATTCTCTGTTCAGATTTATCTGTCTGAAATTTGTGATATATGCTTTAAAAATCCTTCACAAAATAAACACTAGAGACAAATGGAGAGCATCACATCAAATGTGTTTTATTGCTCAGGGGCATGTGAGAGTTTATGGAAGAGGCTGTAAAGCCTTGCTAACAGAATGATTTTTCTTGTTGGCCCTATTTTCAATTTCTATATGTAGCTTAAGATTTTATATTTTATTCTAAGTGAGGAGATACAAATGGGTAAGAATAAACCCATATATTTAAATGTTCTATGTACTATTACTGTAGAAACCAGGACTTTAAATGAGATTCTTGTGAACACAGCCAATGTTCCCAATGTGTTTACCAGACTCTTTGCCTTTTGCTGTAAGTTTTTAACCCAATATAAAAGACTTCACATAACTTGGAATTAGACATAGCATTCTTTTTATCTCCTTTCATGAAAGAATGAGACTTGTCCAAGCTATCGTTAGCACTTCTTCTAACATTTAAAAAATTTCTAAATATGGCTCCCATATTAATTATACTTATTTCAAATAGACAACAGATAATAGTCTATCATCATCAAATGGAATAGGCAGATTTGGGAGGAAATATTCCCCAATACTGTTTTCTAGAAAATAATTAAAAATTAAATAGAGATTAATTTTCAATTTGCAGGATCGACAGAAAATGGCTTTCTTTTAAATATGCTACAGAAACAACACCCTGTATTTTTAGTTATGCTTGGAAAAGTTTCAACTTTCATTGCTCTGACAATGCAACAAAACATGTCAGCAACCACTAGATTCTCAGGATTAGAAGCAAATACAATAGTAAAGAGCAGGAAAACATATCCAAAGGTAATCATGATTCCAGTTTTTTTTAGTACAGGGAACATAGCACTGGCTTTATCCAAGTCAATGGATACTTGACATGAGGGGTCAGAGAAATCTGGCTGAAGTTTAGAAATTCCCATCATTCAGAAAAGGAATAGCCGGCAGCACTGTTTCTAGGTAAATCTTATTTAATGTTTCCCTAATTAGAATCAATAGAACCCAATTTTCATTCCTGGGCCTTTGTAGTACACAATCAGTCAGGGTCCAGAAACCTCCCCAGCCACTTTCTCAGAAAAGCCCAAGCATAGTCTCTTGACACTTATCTGACAGGATCTGAAAATTAAGTTTTATAAATGTTTGTTACAAAAACACACTAATTGGATGGACTAAGGAAAATTAACACAGAGGCCTTTAGATAATGAGTAATGATTTATTAGGAGTCCTCTTTATCTCAGACAAATGGAGCTCACTGAAATTGCTGTAATCTTCTTAGAGGTACTTGACAAGCCACTTCCCAATTTCTCAGGTTTACGAAGAAAACTATAGACGTTTCTCTATCCTTTCAAGTTACAAATGGGGTGGCGCTCATTTTTCTTTCAGTAAAGGAAATTATCAATGGTTTCAGTCAACATTTGTATAAAATAAATGAGAAACGGGCAGTCTGTATTTTAGTGAATTCAGGAAAACTAAACCTCTAATGAAATTAAGCATTAGTGTTTATTGCATTTTATTGTATTATCAGAGAGTTTTTTTATTATAATGTGCAAAATCTGCTTAATGCAGTCCTCGATTGTATTTGCAGAATGCCAAACGGCTTATGCAGGCTGAGGAGAAGATGCCAGATTGGACAATTGAAGGTATAATCAACATAATGTTTTTTGGAAAGGCAAAAGGAAACTATGCCATATGTTCACTTAAGCTTTAATTTTATGTAAAACTGGTTGTTTTTCCTTTGACATAGCTAAAATGTCCTTTCATTTACAGTTCAGGGTCTGTTTTATTTATTTAACAGATCCCCATATGCTCACATATGTATGATGCACAGCAGTGACCCCTCCTGGAGAATCTGAATTAGAAGTAGACACCTCTTCTTTGGAGGCAGATCAAAAATTACCCATGTCTTTCCTAGAACTGCTACAGATGCATTTTCCTCTGGTGAGTGCCGGTTGTATCTTCTTAGACAAAGACAGCTAAATGTGAGAACTGTTTTCACCAAAGCACTCCTCCATGCTCAGTAGGAACCCTATTCATAAACATCCTAAAACGCTAGTTCTATTGCACTGCAACTATTAACTGATTTTCAGAAAATGGAATACTGTTATTGCCTCAATCTATAGTCCAACTCTTTTTAGTTAATGACAAAAAGAATGGGGCTTGCATTTTAGCAATGTACCAGTCATCCTTTCAACTTGCAACTTGGCCACATAAAACCATGAGCTCTTTAAAAACAATTCATATCACCCATAAGGGCATCTCAGATAGAACCAGCAACCTATGCTTGTTATTAGTAGTGCCCATTCTTGTTTTAATCTATTGCTAGCTATTGTGTTAACCTTCTGTAGCTTCAAATTAATGAGGCCCCTAATGTATTTTCATTGGGAGGTTGAGCAGTCAAACTCATTTAGTTAGTGAAAACTACAAAAATCACTTTCTTGTGAAATCTGAAACTAACAGCTCCAATGAACTAATGATCACAATATGATCCATTTTATGTACCTCTGCAAATAAAGATAACCAGTAAACGTAAAATTCACACTGTATAAGCTATGCATTAATACGCTTATGCTTCCACAAAATGACTAGGTAAAAAGAAGGCTGGAGAGAGAAAACCACCGATATCTTTAAAAGAAAAAACAAGATAATTAGCTGAGTTTCTGTTGCTCCTCACAGACAATCCTTGGGAGTAGAGCCACTGTTCTCCAACAAAGAGAAGTCTCCTTGGAGTCAGTAGGGATGGGCATGCCAAAGCTGATGTACGTAGGGCCAACTGGGAGGATTTCACGTTCTGGGAAGCCAGACACATCTGCTGTACTTACATGGCTTTTTGGCTGGCTGAACCAGCTGAGGGTTCAGGTATGGGCTGTTCTCCGCATCTATTCTGCGCTTGTACTTCTGCCGACCTCCACGTACTCTGTCAAGACGCACCCCTGTGAGCAAAAAGAGACACCAGCTTACTATTAAGGCAGCTATCTTTGAGACGAATCAAATACATAGATAGTATCCCCCAAGGGCACGTAGGTGACAAACAGTAGAATGCAGAATAGACCAGGGGTACTAATGTCAATAAGTGGTGGCTAAATCAAAATTGCCAGAAGCTGAAAACCAAATCTGCTAGCAGATGACAGACCCAAAAGACATTTTGGGCAAAGCCATCGAGGTCACTATTTGCACATCAAAGAAAAGGCTGATTTTCGTGTGGATTAAGAAGCCACTATGTGGTGGTAGTATAGTTTCTTAAAGACACTGGTATTTTGTATCCTCTTCATCAGTCAGCCCTGAAAGCTCAATGTGTAGGATCAAGTAGATCGAGAGCTATCCAACTCTCCTCCAGTCTTCCAGAGGCCTCAGTATGGACCTGTGGAACTGAGCTGAATAAAGAGCACCCCAGCACTTTGGGAGGCCGAGGTGGGCAGATCACAAAGGAGTTCAAGACCAGCCTGGCCAACATAGTGAAACCCCATCTCTACTAACACATACAAAAAAATTAGCCGGGCATGGTGGTGTGTGCCTGTAGTCCCTGATACTTGGGAGGCTGAGGCAGGAGAATCACCTGAACCCAGGAGGTAGAGGTTGCAGTGAGCTGAGATCGCACCACTGCACTCCAGCCTGCATGACAGAGTGAGACTTAATCTCAAAAAAANAAAAAAAAAAAAAAAAAAAAAAAAAAAAAAAAAAAAAGAACAACAACATGGAGGGAGGCTGGAATTATACTACAAGATTCACTCCCGCGAGATACAAGAATTGTTCCATATCAAAAGGTCAATATGTCTCTGAAGGGGAATGTTATTTACATATTGGCACAAATTTGTATTTATTCTCATATGTAAGAAAACTGAGAACAGGTATAGGCTGAATACAGAACAGAAAGAGGAGCTTCCCAGCTGGGCTCATTAGCTCACACCTTTAATCCCAGCACTTTAGGAAGCCGAGGTGGGCAGATCACCTGAGGTCACCAGTTCAAGACCAGCCTGACCAACATGGGAAAATCCCATCTCTACTAAAACTACAAAACTGGCCTAGCGTGGTGGCGCATGCCTGTAATCCCAGCTACTAGGGAGGCTGAGGCAGGAGAATCACTTGAACACGGGAGGCACAGGTTGTGGTAAGTCAAGATCGTGCCATTGCACTCCAGCCTGGGCAACGAGTGCAAAACTCCATCTCAAAAAAAATAAAGAGGAGCTTCCCAAAGAGTTCCAAAGGCCTGGATGTTGAAGGAAGGGCACATTAATAGGAGAGAACTAAAGGGTGAAACTGGAAAGTAGGCCAAAGTAGTCTGTCAGGAATAAAACTTTTTCCCAAAAAGTGATGAGTTGGGTCAAGATTCAAAGGGGATTTTTCTGGCAGTGGATTTAAAAGATTACGGAAAAAACCAAGGGAATGAATGGGATTAAAAATATAGGAAAATTTCATTAATATCAGGAAGTGATAGGGAAGAGCTTGTTAATAATCTAGTTTCCAGCCTGTAATTATACAGTTTAGCACAGGACCACATAAATCCCTACCAAATATAAGGATGATTACTTGGGAGCAGAAGTGAGGAGACACTCTTTTTATGGTATTAGGTTGTACCTTAATTGATATAACAATGTAAAATTATCCATTTATAAGTCCAACCATGTAATTCATGTACATATTTTGGTATTTCTCAAACTGTTTAGGAAAGAGATTTGGTTTAACAGCATCATCAGTATTACTATTTTTACTTAAGTCCTCTCAGAGCCATTAATATGCAATGGGCTCTGTGAAACTCTAAGAGGAAGATACATAGCACATGCAATGTTTTGCAAACCAGTTGAACCAGAGCTGGGGTTTTTTGGAATACTTATTAATGTCATGCAGAATGTGTGAGCTGTGGGTTATTTGAGTTATATGAAACAATTTGGGAAAGGCAGATATATTTCTGTGTGAATACTTATAGTAAGTATATTACTTAAATATTAAAGATTATTAGGAAAACAATTTTTCATATTATCTTAATTAAACTACTTTAAGAGCTGATTATCTTTTAGTGGAACACACAAATATTTGGTTCTAGATAAAGTCTGAATTGTCATATTGAAACATCAGAATACAGCATAAATAAAATCAGGAGACAACGTTGAGAAAAGTTAAATAGGTTAAACAAACAAATATCAAAAACCAAAAGTTAGGTATGGTTATTAACTATTCACTGAAAATTGCCATGCATGTTGGTCACAAAGAAGTTATATTTCTTTTACTGCTGCCTTTAAAGCACTTCATGCCTCCAGCAGGTGTGTTCCTTTGTTCATCGAATTCCTAATGTTCTATTTTTATTGCATCTATATTTAATAAAGTTTAACGCCACCTTCTTCTCTCCACTTTTATCATGATTTATCTTTTTTTCATCTTTCTCTTCAAAACTTTCTTCAGAATATTTTTCCAGTTGAGGGTGACCACATTTTATCTGGTCATCTAAGACATGTTCAAACCTGTTTCATTACATGAGTTTTGCAAATTCAAAATCTTACTAAAACATTAAAAGCATATGACACTAATTATATCCTCACATATTTGTCATCCAATTCCAACCCAATGAGAACATTTAATCTGATATTATTAGAAGTGTAAAGAGAAGGCAGGGAGAGAGAAACCGACAGCAAAAGCTAAAGAGAGAGGAAACATTTTTGGACATCTCTACGATTGTCAGAGCCAAGAAAGCTGGCAGAATAAATCTTGATTGGGTTTGTAGACTCCCTAAATTTGCCTTTCATGCTTGTCAAAAAATGTATTCGCCATTAGCAATATGTCCTCATATATTGAACAAAACACTACATATTGTCTAACCTAGAAGTCAGAGCTGGTGAGTTTCTGACAATAGAGTTTTGTCCATTATGAAGGCCTGTGGAAGAAGATCATGGCTGAGTGACTTGATTCAAGGACTTGGTGGAAAACAATTCAAACATTCAGTTATATCACATTAAAGCCATCAAGTGGTTTAGCCAACTGGGCTAAGTCTACAGAGAAAGAGCAACAGTGAAAACTAGCTATGATACATCGCGAAGAAAAAATGCACATCATTCATTGACAGGGTTTTTATTATGTGTTATGGGTTTTTTTTTTTTTTTTTTATTTGTAGAGACTCATTCTTTAAATATTATCAAATGCATTGTGTTGCTATGCACTCCTATCACAACTTCCGACGGTGACTACAGAAAAATTCATATTACCTATTCCATGCCTCACAATTCTAAGAGGGTGCTCTCTTATGTTTCTACCCCACATCCCTTCCTGTGTGTGTGTAGATCAATAACTATCTATCCATACGCTCATATATACATCTCAACCTTCCCATCCATCCATTCATTCATCCTGACTATTCACCTATCTAGTGAAAAACTTTTCACATAAGTCATGATTTTACACTTTATTTCCTAAAATAAAGATTAATTGGACAATGCATTCTTTTATGATTTGTAATTTTATTTATATGATAGTAGAAAAAGATTAGCTATTGAGACTCATAAAAACAGATTACATAATTATATAGTAAGAGTTGACACAGACTCCATATGCAGTAATATTCTCCTCAAGTTTAGGTAATAATTAATGGTAAAAATTTCTAGAGCCAATATATTTTAAAGGATCATAATAACTGATACTTGTGAATTTTTCATTCCCTGTAAAAAGCAGACAAATATTTTCAATTTCAAATATTTCAAATAAAGTAGAAAACATTTCTACTGCTTTTAACTCATTTTCAAAATCTGGAAAAATCTGTCTTTTATGCATTGTGTAGTGGGATGATGATTTTATTATTGGTAATTTTTGGTTTATCTGACTTCGTCATACTTGGTGAACTGTTTGAACCAAAATCCTAGTAACATACAGATGCCACTACTTCGACATCATAATGAAAGTAATCATCAATTTATTCAGTTACATTGAGGGAAAAAAACTACCAGTAAAACCAGTTTTTCCCCTCAGGCAATCATATAAACACCTACACACAAGAGATATAGGTCTAAAAGTTAGAACAGTCCAAAATGTGTCTTCAAACATGTGATAAAGCCTCTTTATTTCTGCAACATTAAAAATAGGTTTATTTATGTAAATCATCATAACATATGCACTTAAATTCAATAATGTTATTTTAAATGGTCTTATAAAACAATACTGTACAGATATCCTTAAGATATTTGTATAGTTTCAACATAATTCTCTTTTTAATGTTTTTCCAGAAAAAAAATTTAAAAACAATTAAAAACACCAATACAATTAAAGCACCATGTCATAAATGAGGCAGGATTTCAGAAAATTAAACATTGGATTATGAAAAAGCACCTCTCATAATTTTTAGAAAAGTCAATGGAAAACAAACTCTGCATAATTGGGATACTACATTTCTTCTCATTAAAAAGCAAATTTTATTGTGATAAAAGGTAGACTGCAAGGGACAGAAGTATTTAACTAAAAAGTAATGCTATTAAGTTTAAAATATTCTAAGTCAAAAGCATTGAATGACAATTCTATCTCTATCACCATTTCCTGGACATAGACTTAAGCCATGATTTCTCATTAGGAGGAATACATGCAAATAATGTTTTGAGTTAAAAATAAATACAAATCTAATAAAAAATGAAGAGAGGCCAGGAAAAGAGAAATATAATACAAATTACCAAATAAGATTATTTTTATGTAATTGTTTGTAACTACAACTAATTTATAGTAATTTTGTTATATGCTCTGGACTAAAAGTTTTAGCCTTGTATATATCAAAATGAAGCATAGCTAATAATCAATGTTTAAATCCCTATGAGCTTGGTCTATTATCTGTAATCACAATTTTGTGAAGATTAAAGTTTTCCTTATTAATGTTTTCAACTGTAATTACATAATACTCTATCTTAAGTACTTTATCTTAAATATTATGCAAAGAATGTGTCAAAGGAAATAAAGCATAGTTTGCAAGTCAGAATGGTTCAGTTCTTTAGCTCTTTCCATAACTATTTCTATAAACATTGATGAGTCTCTTATTTGCTTTTCCAAATATAAGATGGATATAAAGAACATATTTTCCATGATGTTTTGCTATAATGATCCAATAACATTATATTATGGTTATTATACAAATGTACTTAAAATATTTTCTAAATCTTAAAATGCCAAGATCATTTATTGAACATCTATCTGCATATAGTGTTACAATCTATCCCATCACAATTCTGTAGGTAAACAGATTTGAGATGTGATGGAATGGTAAAATAACTTAAAGGATAAAAGCCAAATAATAATATTGTTTGATGTCTAAGTGATTTATAGAAATATCTAGTATCTAGATATTTATAGAAATATCTAGATATTAGAAATATCTAATATCTAGAAATATTTTATTTCCTGCCCATTCCTATCACTAATAATATCATTTAGATTGTGATTATTTAGAAGAGATACAGAAACAAATCAAAATTCTATTTTTTAAAAAAGATGCTTTTCCTGAGTTTAGCTGTAAGTACACAATGCAAAGTTAGAGAATTTATAATTATCCAATTAAACTAATACATTTAAAATATTCGAACTAACCATTTTAGCAGAAACAAACAATATTTATGATCACAACCTGGGAAATCCAGATTTGTCATAAACAAACAATAATATAATCCAAATATTTCCACGAAAGTTGGCAAAGCCTGTCTCTATATACCTTCTCAATCTTAAACACAAACAATTTCTGTTTGGACTCCACTTGAAAACCACTTTTGAAGAAGTTTAAAAATAAGATTTCTCCCAGGAAATAAAATACCCACAATGTTCAATGTTTGACAGGATTGGAAGTTAATTAAGGCAATTAGATTTTCTATTCACGTGTAGATTGCCATTATCTTTTTCTTAAATAAAAGATTTTAATAGTTGGCATTACCTACCTAACAATGTTTCACATTGCTTCTTCTTTCAAATACTGCATTTGCCTACATTGCCACGAGGGAATTGCAAATCTTACACATTGTCAGAATTTACAAAATTGAGAAAGCAAGAGTAGGGCAAGGAGGCAAAAAAAATATGCTTCAAGACAAATAAACACCAATAGAAGTAAAAGAGTTCAGCCCAAGGTCTTCTTAGGTCAGCTAATTTTGAGTCTACATTTTATGCCCAAATGCAAATTTTTATAATATTCTGTAGTCCAAAGTCAAAACTGTTTTTCACATCTTTAATAGCACAAAGTCAGAGGCATTTCATAGGATAATAAAAAATCTCCCCTTCAGAGAATTACACAAGGATGCTCTAGCCTACTTTCCTAATTTACAGATAATACATTTATTATGTTCCTAAACACAAATTTGCAGAAAAGCATTAATTATATAGACCCCTGGAATACTTAAGAAAGATGCAAATATTCACATTAAAGTATTAATGATTTTGAAAAGATAGTTAATGAATACTACAATAAGCAAACTGTTGTGTTACATAAATGTCATCAAAGATAGACTGTAATTGAGTATTTATTGGGAGCAGACTGGAAAGGCAGGACTTCTGAAACAATAAGGTAAAGAGGATGGGAACTTCTTCCTGCACTATACGTCTTCCTCATACAGTAATTACCTTTGCTGCCTAAGGCCACCTCCCTCCTTCCCTTGGGAAAGAGAAATATCCAACAGCACCCTTGAATTCTCCTGAGATTTCTATGAGGGAACCATCATAAACAGAGCATAGAGAAAAATCCCTTTGAGGAGCAGCAGGAAAATAAGCAAAGGCAGATTAGCAGTATCAGCCACAGCAGTGAGAATTTTAGTGCCAGCCCCTGATGGGGTTCTCCTTTGGGACAATATCCTGAGAGAGGGTACCCATTTAACCTAGAGTAGCTGTGCATATTTACAGGCTTCTCAGCAAGAGGAGTAGGGAAAATTATTTGTATATTAACATGTATACTCCAAGGAGAATCTAAGCATATTAAATTCGTGAGGATCATATAAGATAATTAAAGAAACCAACCGCTAGATATTTTATCTAACTATATTGCCTCTTCTCAAAATAGATTACGATACTGTTAAATATAGTTCATGATTTAGCCTTTTTCTTTCTATTGCAACAGTTTAACTCATTATACCTACCTCTCCCTACCAAGCAATGTCTTTGTTGTTAAATGAATTAATCAGTCTGTGCATGAAGTATCTTGGGATAAACCAAAATCATGGCCGGTGACTAGCAGTCTCTAGTTATTGAAAACATATCATGTGCTAGGCAACGGCTTCATGACTTAACACATACTAACACATTTAATCCTTATAGCAATTCTATGAGGCAGATGCTATTATCATCCCATTTTACAGATGAGAAAACCGGAACTAGTAAGAGGCAGAAACAGGAGTGGAAGTGGGAGAGAATGGCTGCAGAATTCATTTTCCTAAGCACTGTGTTTAAACGGCTTCTCCGCCATCAAAGTCTGTTTTTGGAAAAGAGCATTTAGTATATGTTCCAAAAGCAGAAACACAGGCAGCTGAAAACCCATTATGGAGGTAAACAATACCTGCATCATGATATGGGGCACATATAAAAGGCAGGCAGAATGATGAACTAGCAGGAGGAAAAAAGAATGAACACTCTTACTCAAAAGGGCTAAGTGATTTTGCATCTATCACTTTGTAAGGTGATTTCACCTTTAAAAGTTTACAGCTATGAGACCGTGAACAAAAACCTAAAGTGATAAAAAGATTCCATTCCTCTTTTTTCCCACTGAGGCAGGGACTGAAGGATATTAATTTCCCTGCTCCTGGTCTTCAGACTAACACTGCACATTAGACAAGGTGTGTTTTTCAAGGGCCATGGAAGGAAAGCCACCTTCCAGTTGAACTTTACAGTTCGGGAGGGAGACCCACAGAGTCGATTTTCCACAAACTCCCCCGGCCAATGATTACATTTACTTATGCTGGAATATCATGACAACAATTCAGAAACTTTGGAAGCTGCTTGGCTGCATGTGGAAACATTATAATGGCTGATGATATAAAAGAGAAAAATCACACAGGGAGAGAAAATGCATATCCATTAGGCGGGCTTTAAAAAAAAAAAAAAAAAGATTCCTCAGTCACTAAAAGAGATAAAAGCCATGACTCACATTAAAGCTTCCTTGCTCTACAGATGAATTAACAATTAGCAAGGGGAAGTCTTTCGTTTTCTTCTCCTGATAGCTATCTGGACTATTAAACATGTGAGGCTTGCATAGGAAATTACAAAGGCTTCCCTCTGTTTCAGATTCAAGTTGCATCCAAAGTACAGTTGTGGATTTCTGTGCATAGGACATAACCCCAAAGAAGTCCCTTCTTCTATTTGTTTCCCTCTCCACATATGATTGACTGCTCTTGGCTGGTTCTGGGGATCATGTGCTAAATTTATAATCTGCATCGGAGCTGAGACTGCAATGACAGAAATCGGAAATAACCATAAACAAAATATTTAGCAGGGGAGATGTTCTACCAGAGGTAAAGTTGCTTCATCTGAAGCATGGAGCCCTAATCTATGACACATACAAGTACAAATTATGTCATCTGCAACAGGTGACAAGTTTTAATTGAATGTCTTCTGTCTGCAATTCTGACAAAAGGTGAATGGAAATAAATGAGTCTGGCAAGACAGCCCTGAGCCTTACAATACCCAATATCTCATTATTTTTAAACAGCTATCTATAAACTGATGCTGACAAGCCTTGAACCTTTTATTTCTGCTCAAGAGGAGGTGGATGTGAAGGGGGGAAAGAGGAAAGAAAGAAAAGGGGCATCCAGAACATTACATTAAACATGCAATACCTACCATTATCACTTCCCCAATGTAATTAAAGGAAATCTCCTATTCAAAAGGCACTATTTCTTACTTTGCTTGATGTCAGAGGGAGAGAGAGAGAATGAGAATGAGAGGATGCTTGGCCTGCATTTGCTAAACATAGGGACTATCTGTAAAGAAAAGAAGAAAATCTTCCCTTTCCTTCTTTTTGCCTGTTAAAAATTTCATAAACTATTTTTTAAAAAAGATATTATGATGGCTCATGCCTATCTAAACTATATTTTGTCTTGTTACTATTTAAGATGAATGAATCTTCTCTTTATCCTTTTCCAAATTGCCTTCTTGTATGAATAAAGTTATGAATTCATGGGTAAAGACATGAAATGGGATTGTACATGAACATCAGGAAAAGGGATTCTACTAATTCACAATTAAATGTGACACTGGCAGCAATAAGTTTAACCCAATAATAATAGTAATAACAGTGCACAGCACCCCATGGGGATGCTCTGTATAAACAGAAGCATGAATGTTATTTATGCAAAATTCAATGCCCTGTAAAATGAATTAAATATGAAATCAACCAAGCAGGTTTACAAGTTGCTGGGTTGAGAGCCCCCACTCACTTTGTTTCACTTGATGGAGATGAATATAGTGGAATATAGTAGAGTCTAATGATCAAAAAAGCAGACATGCATTTAAAATATAGATTTTTTTAAAGGAAATAGATGGCAGAGAAAGGTGCCATAGGAGCCCGGAGGGCATTTAGTTTCAGCATATGTGAATCTAGATCATACGGGCAACGTAGGAAGAGCTTATCAAGTTCAAAAAGGAGCTTATGGAAATTCTAATAGGGGAAAACTTCGTGTCCTGGCCAATGTGTTAGTAATTCACTAAAGACTATAAAATATATTACCAAACTCAAGCAGAAATTCTGAGGGTCAATTATAACATACCAAAAAGAAGCATGATGTTTGATAATATTTCTCTGATGATCACTATAATTTGGCAAAGTTGAAATTCAAAATAAAGTAAATCTAGTATAAAGGATATAATATATATTCCCAGGTTATGTGTAAAGGGAATTATACCTCTTTAGGAAAAAATGTTTCCCCTTAGGAAAGGATTAGTTCAATAGAGATTAAATGTAAATACAATACAAGTGAGAGATTTCTTGTTACACTGTGACACTTCTTATTTCTTGTGACATTAGTAGCAACAAGTTTAACACAGTTATAGTAGTAATAACAATGCATAGTACTCCCATGGGAAGGCTCCGTGTGAAAGAAGCCCGAATATTATTTATTCAAAATCCAATACCCTGTACAAATTAACTAAATATAAAATTAAACAAGCTGGTTTTCAGGTTGCTTGGTTGCAAGCCATAGTCACTTTGTTTATTCAATGGAGAGAAATACAGTGGATTCTAATGACTCCATTGTAAGTCTTAGTAGAATAAACAAGAAGTAATGAAGGAACATAAAGGAGTTAGAAGGATACTCTAAATGGGTTGATTCAGAGTCTGATACAATAGAATACAGTGGTTTCCATCCCCTTCTCAACCAACTCTATATACCGTTACTGACCCCCATTCATCTACCAATTGTGTTATTAATAGTCATGAGGAAAGTTAGTAAAGAAAATAAAAACAGCAGAGATTATGAGAGAAAGGTATAAGCTCTGTAGAAATTCAGAAATTGAGAAGAAAGTCACAAAAGATTGAGCGTACATTCTTAGCTGCCTCGAGCCCTGAGCTATCCACAGTGGCACACAGTCCCCTGAGGGCACATTTTCAAGCCAATTAACATACAGTTTTCTTCTCCTAGAGTTGACAATTCAACTCTTGAGGAATGTAAGACCTCATGGGAAAAACTGAGGTTAGAGAATTATGAGTAGCAGTGAAAATAAGAAATCCATGTATATATAAATGATATATACTCATTAAAGTGAAGAAAAATATGAAAATACTATAGATGACAGACACACTAAATAAGTAATGTTTCTTGTTCTATTTATTTCCATTTAGCATCTTTTGATCTCTTGTATGTTTTCAGAATCTAAATTCAATCTGGTTTCAGTAAGATGACTATAAATTCTGTTTGCTTTGATGCATACAATATGCATATAAAAGGCATTCTATTTTGACATCTGGATTACAAGCTAAATATTCAATGTTATTTTTATTTTGCTACTCTGAGCAACTAGGTCTTACTATGGAGCCACTCCAGATTCACATTAAATTGACATCATGGTAACAATTTGGAGGATAGTTATATATATGTGTATGCATAGCTACATGTCCATCTAAACATAACAATTTTTTTTTGTCAAGGAAATTAACAATTGGGAAAGTATATACTCCGAGAGCCAATGAGGAAACCATACATGTGAAGTATTGTGGTATGGTGAAGTCCATAGCCTCTATTTTTGTTCTTAAATTAGAATGAGTGAAACATGTGTGGAAATATAGAAAACACCAATGATATAACCAGACACCAGGTAAAGTCTTGGCTGAGGAAAGTTTGTATTTGTATCAAGTCATGAATTTCCTGACAGACTTCCCTGTGTTTCGTTATTATATGATGTGTCATAGGAAGGGTAACTGCCAGTCCACTCAATGTGGTTCTTAATGCACGGGCGCATCTTTAAATTCCAGTGTGTGCCAAGAAAAAAAACAAACACACTTTTCCATTCACAAGGCAGCTCAAGGCTAGATGTCGAGAGTGGAAACCCCAAATGTCACTCTCTCATAGAGAAGGAGGCAGAATTTCCCATGAAAATTTCCTGGTATTTTCCAAACCTAATTTTCTTAGTCTTTTCTGTCAACTGTCTCCCTCTATGGTTGTGGAATATAGACTGGCCTAACTGTAAACGTCAAGGTATTTCATTTGTTACATATATTCGGCTTAATTCCATAAAAATTTGAGAGTGGACTGCATTGTGAAAATGACATACTAATTGAAAAAGCTCCAAAGGGTCAAAATATAATCAAATGATTTTGGTGTATGTTTTAAGTGTCTATTCATCATCATGAGCCATGCAGTATGTATTACGTGCCTGCTACAAAGTAGGCACTCGAAAATACCAAATAAGTGAATAAAGAAATGTACAACAGGCTTTATAGCCATACACTAATCAGATTTTTGTATTTCTTTTGGTAATTCTACAACTGGAATGTACACACACACACACACACACACACACACACACGAATCTCTTGTCAGTTTTCTCAGTCATTCTTGATTGGCATGATTTTCTTAACGTACCAGTATGCAGCAACTTAAGAAAAGTGTAGAAAACTTGAAGATAACGACACATGAAGCACTAAAGGAAAAAAAAGAGTTAGCTGAAAGGTAGACTCTCAGAGTTTTATTTTCTACTATTCATTATGGACAACATAAAACAAAACAATGTTTGATTTGCTGGGAAAATCTCAGTTAGATATTAAGAAGAACTGACTGATAAGAGAATTATATTTAGATACTGCATATTGAACAAGAAAGATCATAGGTTCCTATACTTGGGAAATTTGACAAATGAAGAAAATCGTTCTCTTCCTGAGACATTTTTATTGCTCTCCTGCCTGGAAGCAGATGAATGAGTTAGATCACATGTTAAGCTCTCTTCCAGTTCTAAGAGTCTATGAATGAAATGGTGTACTTAAAAAGATGGAATTGACCCGCAAATTCAGAGTCAGACAACTGCCTTGGCAGTTGGAAACATCAACATACTTCATATCTTAAATCAGGGAAGACTGGAGCCAAATGGATAGCATTAATGAACCAGAAGAGCAGAAGGCTTTCTGGCACAGGTTTCAGCGTTCCCCTCATACTGACCTTGGCCAAATGCATTTCCTTTTGTTCTTGATGATAATAAAGCAAATAAAGTGCCCATGTTTGAAAAATGCTTCTAGCTTATTACTGCATTAGGAAAAGATCAATGTCTGTTGCACATCACTGTGGAAACTGAAGTATGGGAAATCATATACGGCTGCAGATTTGCAGACATTTACAACATATAGACTAAAGTAAGCTGAGGAGAATAGGACCAAATAACATATTTTGAAAGCGATCAATGAATAGATACTGACTATTCTGTTATCTAACTGAATTCCATCTAATGTTTTAAAAGTCAAAAGGCATTTGGCTAAATATGACCAGATTTCATTAAATATACCACAATGGTGAAAATTAATGTTTCATCTCAACATCTACAGTCACCCTTTAGGCAGAAACCACATTATATATAGATACATATGTATATCTCTCTATATATGTATATATATATATGCATACATGTACATGTGTCCACACACATATGGATACATACATAGAGATAAATATAAAAACACAAACACAATTATAAACCAGTAAAACATTATCCAATTTCTTTATTTTTCTGATAATGATTTGGCCCAGCCAAATGAGTCAGTGAGAATTAATTCATTTGCACAAGTTTCTTCCCAAAAGAATCCATGTTCTGTGAGTTTGTATCAGCATTTACATCAGGTCGCAAATTCAGACAATTACAGGGATTACCTACACAAAGGGAGTGAATGAAATGGACTATATGTTTAAAAAAAAAAAAGAGAGAGTGAGAGAGAGAGAGGAACAATGGGTGTGAACTGTGTTGAACCCAAAAGCATTTATCCCCAAAGGACACAACCACTGCTCAGGGCCAATCAGATAGTTATTGCCTTATGGGAGTGGGGTGGGCAATCTTGAACGCGAGTCCAGTGTTATCAGTTTCCACTCCCAAAAGTAACCAGCAATCTGGATCTTTCTATAAACTCATCTGACGCTTAAGTGTTTCCCAAAAATATTTTCTAATTGTATGGCCCTCAAGCCACCCGCTTCTAATCTTTGGTGTCTATACCAAAGATACACAGGGCCTAAATGTTAGAAGTTTCCTCATAGAAGTCAAGTTTGACAATTGGGTGGTTAAATTAGTCACATTGTAAGTTGGTCACTATTTAGAACTTACTCTTTTATTTATTTAGACTCTCCATTATATCTGCATAGATTAAGTTATCTAACTACTTAAGTTGTTCTACAGCTAGTGCTCGACTTACGACCACGATTGGTTCCGACAGACTGGTCGTAACACAATTTGGTCGTAAGTTGAGTAGGTTATAGGCACGCGGAGATGGTAGTGCTGCTGGAAGCTGGTCCGCACTGTCGTACGCCTAGCTGGGCAACGTTTGCGCTGCCAGAAGCGGAGCAGTCGTGGCTAGCGATTGTGGTCGTAAAGTTGAATGGTCGTAAGTCGATCAATACCTGTATAGGCTATATATTGAAATCCTGATTTTAAAATGTCATTTTTATGGCTTTAGGTATAACACTAATGTATAAAATACATGTGTTTTCATTTAAAAACATTTCAAAAAAGAGTAAAACTTTAATCGTCCATATCCAGATCTACCACCTGTTAAAGAATGCTGACATGTTTGGTCCAAAAACCCCTCCTAAAGAATTTCTTGCTAAGCTCTGGTCTCCACTGGGAGTTATAGCAAATGGTAACAAGGGCTCTCTTTAAATTCACCCGTTACGTTTACTAAATGTTTTCATGCTCTGAAGGAATGCCTTTCCACTGAGTAAAATCTGTTGGAAACTGCAAGTCAATTCTTTTTCTTTTTTGATATGGAGTCTCACTCTGTCACCCAGGCTGGAGTGCAGTGGCACGATCTCAGCTCACTGCAGCCTCTGCCTCCCAGGTTCCAGTGATTCTGCTGCTTCAGCTTCCCAGGTAGCTGGGATTATAGGCATGTGCCATTATGCCTGGCTAATTTTTGTATTTTTATTAGAGATGGTATTTCACCATGTTGGCCAGGCTGGTCTCTAACTCCTGACCTCAGGTGATCTGCTCACCTCGGCCTCCCAAAGTGGTCATTTCTTAATGTACAACTGGTGATCTCCATTGTCACTCAGATTACACCAAGTTCATCATCACTGATAATTAGCTGACAAAGACTTTTTCTTCTGTTGGCCTGGATGCTTTTTCCCTAAATTCTTGCACTGTATGAAAGAGAAGGTTTTTAAAGTGGCAAAAGAGGAAGAGGATGCCAAATGCTTTCGGGAACAGCCCTGGGAGGAATCAGGTTTTAACAGTGCTTTCTTAGGGTTTGTCAATCCTAGAGTACGAAGGAGCAGAATAAACTGCTAGAATAGAAAACCAAAAGGGATGGGAGAATGGGAGAATGACCAGGAAAGACTTTATAAGAAAAAGGGAAGAGAAGGGAATTTAACTTAAAAAGACTACTGAGTGTTTGAAGAAAAAAAAAACTGTAAATATGAAAGAAGGCAGTAAAAATCATTTTTCTATCAACCTTTCAAGACTATGCAGGCATATTATGAAGAACTGTCCATATGCCAAATAACATATTATATAGGGTGAAGAAATGAATCTTTAAACAGCACATGACACATACTGGATGGCCAGCAGAATATTAGTATAATTGCAGAGAGAGACAGTAAAAATATAAAATTGTTAGCAACAGATGAAAGGCAAATGCATACACCTACTGAAGTAAATGGTTATTCCAGAATTCTTGTCAACGCCAAATCACTTCAGCAACATGGATCTCTGACAGAGGTGCTGGCTTCTCCCAATGTATGTATTTCAAAAACTCACTCTACAAAGCCTCTCATCTCTGCTGCCATTGAGAGAACTAGATAGGAATCCCCTTGGAAATTGTCACTACAGTGCCCTCATCAGTCAAGAAGGTTGCTGTTGGGCAGCATGAGGCATCCCCTCCCTCTACAGGGGTTTCATGGCTGGCCTCTTAGTATTCAGAGTCCCTGCTAGCTGAGAAAGTGAAAGACGGTGAAACTGAACTCAAGTTACCATACAGTAAGTCAAGAAAGCACAGAAACTGTGCCACCAAAGCAGCTCAGGAATATGCTTTAATGTCATAATAAAGACATACCCAAGACTGGGCAATTTACAAAGGAAAGAGGTTTAATTGGACTTAGAGTTCCATGTGACTGGAAAAGTCTCACGGTCGTGATGGAAGGCAAGGAGGGGCAAGTCACATTTTACATGGATGGCAGCAGGCAAAGAGAGAGAGAGCATGTGCAGGGGAACTCCTCTTTTTAAGACCATCAGATCTTGTGACACTTATTTGCTATAATGAGAACAGCATGGGAAAGACTTAACCCCATGATTCAATTACCTCCCACTGGTTACCTCCACAACACTTGGGAATTCAAGATGAGATTTGGGTGGGGACACAGCCAAACCATATCACCATGTCATAAAGGAGACAGCAGAGCCAAGAGTTAATATATGCTTTGACATGAGAGTACATTGAAAAGCCACTCTTTGTCTCATTCTTGTTTCCTTCCCCTCTTTGGCCAAACACCTTAATTATGCACGTATATATAGGACCTATATGATCTTTCTAGAATAAATCATCTTTGTTTCTAAATCAAGGTACTCTCTGTTTTTTGTAAATTCTATTTTTTTTAACTTGCAAGTTATAAATGGGAAAAAATGCATTAGTAAACTCTCTGAGCATTCTTTGCATAGCCACTACTCAAATTATTTCAGATTTTAAATAATTTCTCAGTAATAAGAAATTTAAGATCCTTTATAAATTTTCATATTACTTCTACATGTACTTTACTTGCTACTTATAACATCAAGAAAATAAGAAAGGTACTAGTAATCTGATGTTACAGATGGGGATATAGAGCTCAGCTCTGCAATTCCCTATATTTTCCTCCCTATTGTGATTTACTTTTTTATTGCTGAGGATATGATTGGAGAATAACAATGTGTAACAATGTAGTTTTAAGACCAGCTGTATGCTAAATGATGGTAAGTATTAAATGTTTCAGATGCCATAGTGCCTAAGTTTTTCAATACAAATTCATTGCTAAAAAGAATGAAATAAAAATGGCTGGAATTATTTTAATTATTGGCTCTAATAAAGTGAGACTTCATTCATCTGTCAACATGTGTTCATTCCCAAATTGATAAAAGTTTAAAAACCTAATTATGATGGTAGGGGCCTAGAAGAAAGGTAAAAAAAAAAAAAAATCATCTACAGAAAACATTGCTAGGTATTTTTCATGTTTCCTTGAAGAGTATTATGGATTTTGTTTTTCAAGGATAGGATACATTTAGAGAAATATAGAAAAATAAAGAATATGGCAGAACTCTACAGATTTATATGAAGTCACATTTAGTAAACTGCCAACATGCTCTTAATTTTCATGTTAAAGTCTTTCATGTGGAATTGCACCAATGTGCTCTCTAAATTTAAGCTGCAGTCTCTAAATTTGAATAATATCTTGCCTATTTAGAAGAGAACAAGGAGAACAGATTTGAATTTAGAATACATAATTGTAAAATATCGCTTGAAATCAAAAAGTTAAGACTAAAAGAGTAAATAAACCTGAAATATTCACTGAAAAAATAAATGGGAAAAGAAATTTGATCTAACAACTTTGAGAAAAAAAGACTCTTCAAAAGAAGTCTACTTATTTTAAACAATGTCAAAATAGAGGTTTGTGGACAGTTGTGCATAAGTTTTAAAAATCATTATAACATTCTATTGAATAAGGCAACATAAATAGAAAAATAGGCCAATCAAATCATATACATTGTATTGACCCTAATAACTGATTCCAATAAAAAGTACATAAAAATATGGCTAAATTTTATATTTAAAAAGGTCTTTTTAAAAAACTTTTAGTAAAAAACCATATCCCACTTTTCATATTATAAGATGGAAATTTAAACAAATAATTCACAGCCAGAGTAATGATTCTGTAAATTAAACATTCAAATCTTCGCAGCCATTTCCACTCTCCTGTATTGTATAAGCCCAATTTCTGAAGCTATTTGGGTTTCAGCTTCTTTACCAAAACAAAATTTAGCATTTTTTTTTAGGATTCTGGAATAAAACTTACTTTTACAATATTTCAAAATAAAGGCTTCTAAAGAAATCATTGCCATAGATGAAAGATGCATTTTGTAAAAATAATAGTTAATGTTTTCTGTTAAATCAGGCCTAAGGTAAATTAAAGGCAAAGTTAAAAGGTGCATTAACTATGGCCATTAGAGGAATGGGCTAATTATTTCAGAAATAGAATATATAATAATTAAGTTAAATCACAGAACACTCTATGTCAACTTCTCATACAAAGAAGCTAATAATTGAAGTAACTTTTGGGCTTTGTTTTCTTTTTTGTTTTTTGTGTGGTTTTTTTTTTTTTTTTGAGATGAAATCTCCCTCTGTTGCCCAGGCTGGAGTGCAGCGGCACAATCTCAGCTTACTGCAACCTCTCCCTCCCAAGTTCAAGTAATTCTGCTGCCGCAGCCTCCAGAGTGGCTGGGACTACAGGTGCCCACCACCACAACTGGCTAACTTTTTTGTATTTTCAGGGTTTCACCATGTTGGTCAGGCTGGTCGCCAACTCCTGACCTCCAACTCCTGACCTCCAACTCTACCTAACTTGGCCTCCCAAAGTGCTGGGATTATAGGCATAAGCCACCATGCCCAGCCAACTTTTGAGTTTTCAACACTTTCTTTTATCAGCACCAACATAATACTTAAGGTGATATTTTATCCTCCTTGCAACTTCAATATCTGCTGTCCAACAAATACCTGTATAGAGTGTTTAGTAAATACTATCACATTACTGATACTTAAATATAAATTAGACATTATAAATCTTATATCTGTGATAAAATCACAGTCAAAGTAAAATAGCTTCATGTAAAACTTAGGCATACATTTCATGTTATTTTGAGCAAGAAATTCACGTTTGCAAAATTATAACATTTCACAATTCATAATGTTGCTTCAAACTAATGCTTTGGACCAAAATGGAATTACATTTTTTAAAAACTCTAGTGCATTTAGTAATGGTTAGACAATCTATACCTTGATTACAATATGTGCCCACTCTGAACTTTAAAAAGAAGGAATAGCAATTTTATAGTAATCTGATAAAGAAGCATTTGGACCTTTGGGGAAAGAGTTAATGAATTACAGATCTGAAACCAGGTTTCATGGATTCACTGTGAACTTTCATTCTAATAGTTAAAGTAGATGTCTATCAAATTGCTTATGAGGACAAATTTATGGAAAATAACCAAGAGTAAAGCTTTGTTCTTATTAAGAAACATGAATATGTATGTAATTTTAGCCAGACTAAATTAACCCAAAAATGAATAAATAAAAAAATAAGGACAATAATTGTTGTCACAAGAGAAGACTTGTCTCCCTTCTCCCTCATAAAAGCATTTATGTTCAGAATTTTTAAAAATTTCACATTTTTAAATAAAACCATTTGGAAAGAAACAAAAGGAAAATAATCTGCAAGGAAACCATTAAGGAGTAAGAAACATGTATGGTTCACCTCCTTGGTAATAAACCTTCTTAAAACAGGGAGAGCCTGCAGGCTAAATACAGTGCTTGATATAAACGTAACACATGAAACTTAGCACGCAAACAGTGTGTTACTGCTGAAGTGTGTCCATTTCCTAAGCATGACTATTTAGAAAGGTTACATTGAGCCATTATTCCTAATTTTACATTAAATATCTTGTGAAACTCCATGTGCTCTGAACAGAGTAAGATCCTATTTTAGCTGTAACAGTAAAAGTAGGAAACAAATATAAAATGTCTCATAGATATTCCTGTGAATTCTTCTGTGTCTTTGTGGGTTTCGTACATTAACATGTATTCCCCCTGGTGGATGCTCAACCAATTATGTGAACCAATATCAATAAATAAGTGAAATATACCTGTGACTTCACCTTTATTTTCAACCTAATAGTTTAACTTGACAAACGTCCATTGATCATTAGGGATTTTTGCATATGAAACTGGTACTATTTGAGTTTAGCAAATTTACAAATTATATTGCTATTATGTCTCTTGTCCCTTTGGGCTACTGATTCTTCTGTAACTTTTTGATTTCCAAAGATCTGAGAGTGAGGAGCGACTACAACAAACAACAACAAAGCCAAAGCAATCTGGACCGTTTCTATTACCAACATTATCGAACATCAAATAGAAATAAATAACTATAATTTTAAGGCCTTTATGTTCTAGATATTATTCATTACCATTTCAAAGACTTTGGAATAAAATCAGTCATTACACCCAAGTGATTTGTTAATATTTACAAAGCACTTTCATAGATCATCTTATTTAATTCTTACAATTCTGTGCTGTAAGTATGGGATTACTATTTCTGCTTTACAGGCTCAGAGAAGTTAAGCAATTCATGATTAATACTCTGCACCTGGTTTTCTAATTCCAAGTCCTCTTTAAAGAGTATGTATACTATCATGTTGATATCTCCATTTTCTAAAACTCTAACCATTTTTTTTTAGTAAGAAGAAATAGAAAAAGAAGGGGGAAAAGGAAAGCAGATAATTAATTCATTCATTCTCCCACCCCTAAAACAAGTGCTTTGGGAATCTATTGGGTCCTCCTCTGAGGACTTACAGTCGAAAGGAACAAAGTGAAAGGCAAGAATCCATAAGCCACTAAGTGTGTATGATTAAGATTTATGACTGAAGGTATAAGGAAAAAGAAGATGAAGTCAAAGCAAATGCCAAAACTCAGATTTTAAAGGAAAGAAAAACAGTGCTTCTGACCAAAATGGAAAACCTGGAAGGTAGAATCTGTTTCTAAAGAAAGATAAGAATTATGGTTTTGTACTTGAGATGACCTTGGGAAATCCAAGATGTAGCGCACAGAACTCAAAACTGAAATTCTGTTAAGAATACAGGGCTGGTTTTGTAAACTTGAGCCACCAACACAGATACATGAAAATATAAGTGCAGATTTGCTTTGCAGAACATAGAACAAGCTTGTCCGACCTACATGTGGGCCATATGTGGGCTGCATGTGGCCCGGGACAACTTTGAATGTGGCCCAACACAAATTCATAAACTTTCTTAAAACGTTATGAAATTATTTTTGTAATTATTATTATTTTTTAACCCATTAGCTATCATTAGTGTATTTTATATGTGGTCTGAGACAATTCTTCCAATGTGAGCCAGGGAAGCCAAAAGATTGGATACCCCTGATGTAGAATAAAAAGACTAGGACCAATCTTGGAAACCAGTCATATACAGAGGAGAAGCAATAAGTGTAGCCAGAAAAGAAAACTAATAAAGGATGATTTTTTTAAGTAGGAGGGAGAAAATTGGTGTCTACTGTACCATCCAAACTAAGGGAAGAGAAACCATTAAGAAGTGAGATTCAAATCCCGGCACTTAGGGAGGCAGAGGCAGGTGGAGCACTAGAGGTTGGGAGTTTAAGACCAGCCTGGCCAACATGGTGAAACTGTGTTTCCACTTAAAGCGCAAAAATTAGTTGGTGTGGTGATGCACGCCTGTAGTCCCAGTTACTCAGTAGGCTGAGGCAGGAGAATTGCTTGAACCTGGGAGGCAGATGTTGCAATTAGCAGAGATCGTGCCACTGCACTCCAGCCTGGGCAACAAGGTGAGACTGTCTCAAAA
>NW_016107357.1:76359-157787 GCF_001604975.1 Cebus imitator
AAAAAAAAAAAAAAAAAAAAAAAAAAAAGGAAGATTCACAGAAATTTAGCCCAAAAAAATGAAGTTGAAAAAATATATATAACAGCAATTTAATGAAAACATGGCAATATTACCGTAAGGTAATAAAACTTAAAAGTGAGTATCTTAAAAATAATATAAATGTGGCCTGGTGTGGTGGTTCATGCCTGTAATCCCAGCACTTTGGGAGGCTGAGGCAGGCCGACTATGAGGTCAGGAGATTGAGACCATCCCGGCCAAAAGGGTGAAACCTTGTCTCTACTAAAAATACAAAAATTACTTGGGTGTGGTGGTGTGTGCCTGTAATCCCAGCTACTTGGGAGGCTGAGGCAGGAGAATCACTTAAACCCGAGAGGCAGAGATTGCAGTGAGCCAAGATCGCGCCAATGCACTCCAGCCTGGTGACAGAGCAAGAGCAAAACTCTGTCTCAAAATACACACACACACACATACACACACACACACACACACACATATATACACACATATATATAGTATAAATGCATATTGTCCAAGATATTTCTTTTTCAATCAATCCTGATGAAAATATATTCAACATCACAGATCCTTATCTAAGCCAGAACCCTCTAGCAGTAATGATTGTTGATTAATAATATGACTACTATATAATAATGCATCATATCATTATTAAACAACAAAATGTTAGTAGTCTAGTATCTTCTAGAAAAACCACAAAGCTACATACTTCCAACAGTTCTAAGATTCATAGTATGAAACTGAATTCATTTTGGTATTTTTGTTGTTGTTAAATTCCAGAAAAAAACAATCTCATATAATACCACTCTAGAGTGCTTTACTCTGAACATTATGAACTTAAACTATACAATCAACACTGATTTATATAATGATGTCACATATGTTAAGAACAGGCAAAATAATTTGGATGAATATATTTTTTAAAAAGTTCAAACTGGCTTCTTCCCTCTGTCTGGAATTTAAGAAATAAGAAGTCTACTGAAATCTTACACCCTGAAAAATTGTTTCACTACAAAGGACATTAATATGCTCACCAGGCCATGCATGGCCTGGTGCTACCATCTTGGTCTAATCTGGCAGAGGCGATAATTTGAAGAAAATTTGTGTACTGTTTTTCAATCTATGGAGCACTTCACCTAGCTTACCTCAACTGATTCTCATATTTGCTGTATGAGATAGGTATTATTATGCTTCCCATTTTAAAAATGAGAAAATTGAAAAATCCGTTATAAGGTTTGTGGATTGCAATGAGCAATTCTAAAGATTTAGTTACAGAATTTTGGAGAAAATGAAAGCAGATGGCAATAGAATCAGTTCTAATGGTGAAAACCAAAAAGACTGAGTATTTTTCTGTAATTTCAAGTCATTAGACAGTTTTGTCTGATACATCATTAGAGAGTATGGATGAATGTCATGAACTACAAACCCAGTCTCTTTTTATACAAGACATTATAAGCCACAAGCCAGTGCCTCAATTAGACACCAGTTCAAGAACTAAAGAAGGGGATGATAACATACGTTCCTTTTTCTGTCTCCCAAAGCTTACACTTTGTTGCAACTGGACTTTCTAAGCGTAAGCTTTACTGACACATGACCACAGCCCTGTGATAAGGTCATGTTCCATTTATACAAACAAACAACTGTAGTATCATAAGAAGATACTTGATTGTTGGCCCTGGTTTCTGGTACAGTGTTCCTAATGCCCTTGAAATTTCCGGAGCAAAAAGGGTGAGAAGAACCTCCTTTTTACTAATGAACTGACTCTTGACAGGCCCCCAGTTAGCTTCAGAATTGGGGCTGGTCACCAGAAATACCAAGCCTTGATTAAAAACTTGGAACTTTCAGCCACACTCCCATCAACCTCCAAAGAGAAGAGAGGGGCTGAAGACTGAGTTCAGCACTGATGATCATGATTTAATCATTCATGCCTACATACTGGGACCTCTGTAACACCACTTAACAGATGGAGCTCGGAGAGCTTCTAGGTTGATGAACACAGCAACGTGCCGGGAAGGTGGTGTGCCAGACAGAGCATGGAAGCTCTGTGTCCCTCTTAGTCGGGCTTATGGGACTGAGCTCTTTACTGCGTGATCTGCTACTAGCATTGTAGAGGGTGTCAGAATTGAATTGAAGTACTGGATACTCAGTTGGTGTTTAGAGAATAAGATAACTGGTTGTTGGTGTTGGAAAACATTCAAAAACCATAACAATGGTATCTAGATCTTGGTTTCTTAAAATCCTTTTATACCACAAATAAATATAGTTCCTTGGAGATATGGCTGATGCTGAGGCTGTTGCATGGAACACACAAAACCGATCTGGACCATCTTTTTGTGCCAGAAAAGTAAGAAAATGAACAAGTTATGGGGATGTGTCAATAAGCTACAAGAAGGCAGCTTGAAGGGGCTCTCTCTGGATAAATCTGGGGCGATTTGAGGATCAAAATAAATAATGATAGCAATGGATTATAACTCATTGAATAAAACAGGATCCATGAATCTATCCTGACATAAATAACTAAATGAATAAGCTGATGAGGAATGAAATAATTACACAGTCTCAATTTATCATGCAACAAAATTCTTATTACTCTCCAAGGGGAAAAGAGCAACTTTATAGTGGAAAAGTCTGGTAGATGCCCCCAATTGAGTGACCAAGCTAATGTCATCAGTAATGAGACAAAGGGCAATTTGTGCCGTCTGATATAATGCGATGAGATCACTGCATCACTTCTGTGAAATTCCTGCCAAAGATGCATAACCTGAATCTAATCATGAAGAAACACCACAGTAGCCCAAATTGAGGAACACTCTACAAAATAACTGGCCTGTAATCTTCAAAATTGCTAGTCATGAAAGTCAGGGAAAGAATATCAATTTAATTAGAAATTCATCTTTTGTGTCAATGAAATTATACTAGAGTTTCCAGTAATCCTTTGAATATCTTTATTTTTACTTCCTTCCATGTGGCTCACACTCTCTTTTCTTTCATTCTCTCCTTTTTCCACATCTCTCCTTTTTCCAGACTCCAAAAAGTTACTGTTGCCTAGAAGTAATATTACCAAAATGCCCATTTTACCTCCAGTGGATCTCAATTTTCTTTTTCCACACCCCTTATATTTGCCATTGATATTAATGACAGTGGCATTGCTACAATTTCAGGATGGTGCTACCATATACCTTTTTTTTCTTCAGACACAGTCTTGCTGTCACCCAGGATGGAGAGCAGTGGCGTGATCTTGGCTCACTGCAGCCTCCACCTACCAGGTTCAAAAGATTCTCATGCCTCAGCCTCCCAAGCAGCTGGGATTACAGGCATGTGCCACCACGATCGGCTAATTTTTGTATTTTTAGGAGAGACAGGGTTTCGCCATGTGGGCCAGGGTGGTCTCAAGCTCCTGACCTCAGGTGACCCGCCCACCTTGCCATCCCAAAGTGCCGGGGTTACAGGCATGAGCCACTGTGCATGGCCTGGCGCTACCATCTTGGTATAATCTGGAAGAGGTGATCATTTGAAGAAAATTTGTGTACTGTTTTTCAGTCTATGGAGCATTTCACCTAGCTTCCCTCAACTGATTCTCATATTTGCTGTATGAGATAGGTATTACTATGCTTCTTATTTTAAATATGAGGAAATTGAAACAGATTCAATCCATGACAAGGTTTGTGGATTGCAGTGAGCACTTCTAATATCAGTACCACACAGCTGTCTTCCCTATATACAAGGGACTGTCTGCATTTCCACATTATAAAAAAGAAGAAATCTATTAGAGAAAGAATGGTCACTGAAATAAGTTAGCATTGTTCAGGTTGCTCCATGTGAATGAATAAGTCACTATGCCATCTCAATTAACGAATGGAAGACTGTAGTAATCTATCTTCTTTTCTATTGTTGCTTAGCTTTTTAACTAAAATAGATGGTCTTCTATTGTTTTTTTTTTTTTTTGAAAGAAGTAAAGAGGGAAAAAAAGAAAATGAGTAAAATCAATTATGGTTGTTGGTGAATTCTATATATTTGAGGCACAACTTTACCGTTTTAATTAAATGGAAATATAGGCTCATTGTTTTAAAGACAATAAAAAGACAATTCAAACCCTGACACTGGGCCATCCGTATATCCCAACACCATCTTTTTTAAGTGGAGCATCTAGGAGAACCAGGCTAACCATGGTTTAGAAGATTGGATTCTGCTAACAGCAATTGTAAATAACTACTGCATTCCAATTATTCGTCTAAAATTCCAACTAATTACAAGCCCATGGCTTTGTACACATCTATAAAGTTTGGATCATTGTGTAGTTTGAAGTAATCTGACAGAGTTGGCAAATGTGAAGTCAAAAGGAATTGCATATCAGTTAGAATGGATTCCCACTGAATAATTCTAGGATTTATTCCATTCATACTGACTGAGTCTTTTTTTTTTTTTTTTTCTTTGAGACAGTATCTCCCTCTGTCACCCAGGCTGGAGTGCAGTGGTACAATCATGACTCCTTGCAGCCTCTGCCTGCTGGGCTTACCCATTTCAGCCTCTCAAATAGCTGGGACCACAAGCACATGGCACCATGGCCAGCTAATTTTTTTTTTTTATTGTGTAAAGAGAGGGGCCTCATTTTGTTGTCCAGGCTGGTATCAAACTCCTGGGCTCAAGCAATCCTCCTGCCTCAGCCTCTCAAAGTGCTGGGATTATAGGCATGAGTAAATTTTAATAGTATTAATTTTAAAACTCAAGAGAAACCTCTTATAAGGTACCTTATTGGCATAAGGAAGCAATTGTGACTTCAGATTTACTAGAGTTGAGGTCAAAGTCCTGGTTCATCTCTTCTCAGATGTGTGCCCTTTATGTCTCTGGGCCTTAGCTTGCTCATATGTAAAATGGGAATAAAAATACTATGTCTCTCTCAGACCCTTGATGTCTAAATGAGATGATGTATCTCTGGTACAAGACATGTTTATTATTAGCATTTACATTTGTATTACAAATATAAATACTCTAATCTCTGGAAATCAATGTAATTGAGGCACAACAATATTATTTAAATTTCTTTGAATACTATTCCAAATTGGAATATTTTAAGGATAGCAAAATGCCTGAGAATATCTATTTGCTCAATATTGCCATCAGCCCTATTGTGTGGCCCGAGATCGAGCCTAGAAGGAAGATCTTAGGCAAACTATCTTCTATTAATTCTACCTTTTAAAGTGGTCCTCTACCTCCACCTCATCAGCTGATCAGAGCACTCAGCATCTAGAACCAGCTAGTGAAATCTGAGCACTCAATTAATAATAAAGTGAAGTGAAGAAAAAGTGATTGGTTTGAGTTTGAATCACAGCTGTACCTATCACTTTCTTGCTATGTGACCTTTGCATACATCGTTCATTAACACCATTATCACCTTCCTCCTCTCCTGGAGACTTAGGATTTAGAAAGACAGCATCTCTAAAAGGCACAGTACCCGGCACACAGCAAACACTCTGTAACTATTAATTTGCTATGGCCCTCATTTCACTCCCTTCCAGGAAGATATGTAAGAAGGAAACAATTGCAATGCAAAGAAATTCGTCTTTGGTGGTAGAACTTTGGGACTTGGTAGTACCCTGGTAGGGAAGATATTTTGAGGCCTGGAGTATTTCTAACATCTGTCATATCACAAGAGGCAACCACTTCAACCATCCTGCAGAAAGCAGACTATGGCTAGAGGTGATGTTTCTATAAACTCCCCAAGGAAAAATTCTACAAGCACTTGTGTGAGAGCAAGAAATCGATCTCCCCTTGTTCTATGAAAGAGGACAGGGACTTATATTTTCTAGACAAATGTTTGAAAATGAAAACAACTACTATGATTAAAACTAAACATTTTTAAAATGTTTAATGATAGAAAACATAGCTCAGTTTTTCAAAGGTGATATTATTACCTGAGAAGGCTTACTTATGTTTAAAATTCTCTAGCGCTCATGGCACTCAGTGCTCATCACGTTAAGAACTCAGGTTATCTCAAAAATGACAGGGCATGATACATATAGAAGTAGGAAACTCCAATGTGGCACAACGGCTATATTCTCGCATAATCAATTATAATTGAATTTATTTATTTTTCCACTTGATAAAATATATTCTAGAAATGCATTGAGAAACATGCACAATAAGAAGCTGTTTAAATTATTTTAAATAATTAAATATCAAATAATTCAAAAAATAAACTGCTAGTATCAAATGTCAAATGCATAAAATGTCAATTTCTCGGAAAGGGTGCAGCACATTTCATTTCTATTATGCTTTTAGCACCTTTTCTCTATTTCTGGAGACAAATAAATTTTGAGGAAGCCTAATTAGCTGTCTATTCAAGTACAACTCAGTGAAAAAGCTAAGGGTATTCCTGGCTGTTTCCTCTCAACTTCTGATTCCTTAGAATGCTGAATTTATGCTTAAACTCCCTTAGAGCCCCTGGGATCAACTGCCAATTTTATTTTCCTTAATGTTGGATTATGAAAACAATTAAAGCATCAGTAGTATTTTTTCCACATAATTTTGGTAGAAAAATGATAGGACCTTAGAAGAAACTCAGCAAGTTGATTGTTTTTAGCAGTGTAGAAGAAAAGACAATGGTTTATTACCATGTTTCATATGCATGATTTTGACGCATGCTGCCCCAAAGCCAATTCAAACAGTAATGGGGACTGCCGGCAACTTCGTTTATTCTGGAGAAGAACATGCGTTTCTTACGTTTCTTCCAACTTCAACAAGCCCCATCCCTGCGGTCAACTGGCTCACCAAGAAAGTCGGATGAGGAACAACATAAAACAGGATCGCTGCTCTAGTTTTCCCTAAATGCTCTAGGTAGCTGTCACTTTACCCTGTGTACACCGCATTCCATTACTGCCCAAAGTAATAAAGACTTCTGTCACTGCGAGAGCTTTTCATCTTCAGGGCTCCTTTCTCCTCTCCTGATAAGACTGCCAACTCCACTCTCTGTAAATGAGCTCATGTGAACACTTCATTTTCAGTGCGTGAAAACAAAAAGGGCCACTGCCCAGCTTCAGAGATGGAGGGGGTAGTGCTCTCTCTTCAAAGTCAGAGGAGGATGTTTGAAAGGGATTGAAACTGACCTAGGGAGACTCCCTTGGAATAAGGAAGTTAAAGCCGAGCCATTAGAACTCCTCCACTAGCTGCACTTTTATTTTACAATGCCTGAAGACTTGGGAGTGCAGGGAGGGTGAGTGGGAGGAGAACAGACCAGCTATCTCTAAACCAGTTTCTGTTTGTGAACATTAAACATTTGCATTCATTTTGGCCAACACCACTAGCCAATATCAATGCTCCAAGTATATGTGAGCTGAACGTTTCACATGTGGGACAGATGGCTAAACCATTACAATGCAGTCAATTTCGAAATAAGTGAATCCCAGCTTAGCCTTCCTCGTCCAAACAGTAACTAAATTTAATTTTTTTGCAATCAGTGGCATATGTTTGCATCTGTCTACAATATGACTTGGGCCAAATCTGATCTGGCCATGGCATCCTGAGTACTAAGGCTATACAATTCCTAGTGTTAAATTTATTGCAAATACCAGAAGGGGACAGGTTAATTAATTAAAGATATATATTGGGTATTTTTTGCCCTTTGGAGATCTATACCATGTTTGTGATGAAGGTAAGAGCTGCTGACCAACTACAGGATTTTCTCTGTTGTATTTTTTTAAATGTTTACAACTTCCCCATTCAAAACTAATAATAACTAACAATAATAGCAATAAATGGAACCCACATTTACCCACATTTAATTGTCTATTACAGCTAAGAGAAATTGGTTGTATCTGTTGGCTTCATTGTAGTCACCCAATTCAATTTATTCAAATATGTGCAATGTGCTTATTATGCGCCAGGCACCGTGCTAGGCATGGGACAATACCAGAGCATTCTTTCCAGGGCTTACTGTCACAATCAGGCCGGTATGTGGGAAAACAATCATAGCTATATAATGCTTGCTTTTTAATAAAAGTATGGGCTAGACCCTAGAAGGGGCATAAGAAAGAAAATGTAACTCTTTCTGGAGAAGTCAAAGAAGGAACTCAGGCATCACCGTATTGAGCTGCTAAGGTGTCTATGTGCATGAAGAAGGTGGAAGGATATTTCAGTCACAGAGAACAGCTGTGGCAGAAAAGCAGGTAAAAACAGGATTTGGAACTGTGCTTTCCAACATGTGTTATATAACTTAATTAAAATAACATAAAAATTTAAATGATGCTGCTTAGTTACCTTGGCTGTATTTCAAATGCTTCCCGGTCACATGTGGCCAGTGGCTATCATATTGGACAGTGCAGTCATGGAACATTCCCATCACTACAAAAAGTTATGTTGAACAGTGCTGATTTGGAAATGTAGATTATTGAGAAGTGAGATGCTACAAAATGTGAAATGTATGAAGGGACCTGGTCCTGTAGATCCTGAGAAATCACTCAATGAAATGGGGATTCCAGTTTACAATGCTTGAAGAGCCAGTGGTGGATTTAAGCAGTGAAGTAGTGTGAATAAATGAAGGAGACAGAAAATGAGTTACTTGATCATATTTGTATTTTAGAAAGAACTTCATTCAGCCTATACTGTGAAGGGTGATACATATATGTACAGCGACATTCACATACAATATTCTACTATATATATATCAACCATACAGGCTTTTCCCTTCTTTATTGTTTCAGTGAATAATAATAGTTAACAGTTATTAAATGTTTATTGTGGAACATGCACCACCCTGAATACATCGCATGTATTAACTTATCAAGATCAAGGAATAAAAGGGTATCTTAAGATACATGTTGATTTTTAAAGACCAATATTTCAATTTAATCCTCCATTTATATTGTTTTATAGGACTAGATAAATAGAACAGTGAATAGAAAAATGGCAGAAAAACATAATAGACAGGTTGAATCAATGGTGCAATTCATCCTGCCAACCAAATTTAAGCTCTAAGCAGGTTAGCTTGGCACCTGGGGGCTGAGTGGACTGTGGCTGCTACATGCATCTGCAAACAGGTATGGCATTTCTGGGAATGCCAATAAAAATCTCTTGAACTGCATTAATGGAAACTTCTCTATATAGAATATTCAACTAAAATCCCTGAAAGAAATTGTTCATATGGAACAACCCACCTTGTGAAACTGTAAGAAATGGAGGCAACAATTAGAAGCAACAATGAGCAGGGAATTCTCCAGTGACCTGCATCTCACTTAAATGGTGAAATGAGGTGGCTGGATGTCTGGCCAAGTCTCAGCTTTCTTTGTTTTCTTGGGAAAGGTATTTTGCTCACCATCCTAATCGCTTAAAGTCATGCTGTGCTCCTACAGCAAGTCAGTGAAATATGCTTTCTTCTTTAAAGGCTAAAACTTGATCCAGGTTTAGTGGGGTGGGGTGGGGGGAAGAGGCTTGATACAGTCTGGGATCTGGGTTTGCTTGTAAGCTACCTGTATACCTCACCACTTTCCCATAATTCACTGAATCAATCAGTCAAAAAGAATTAATTTAGCCCCTACTGTGTGCAGAGAAGAGCATATGGCATGCAAAGACATAATTCTGACACATTTTAAAATCTAGTTAAGAGAGAAAACAATACCTATAGAAAGAAATATTAAATCATCAATATTTAAAATAATATGTTATAAATTGAATGCTTGAGTGCAAGAGAGACCTGGTAATTTAGTTAAAGTAATGTGTATGGTACATGATGATATAAAAGAAGATTATCTGAAGGAGATTGGTTGTAAATCAGATTGCAAAGTATCAGAAAACTAGAAATATTATGGGTTTAGATATTCATAAGGGGTTCCAATAAATTTTTTCTGATTTATTTTATAATAAACCCACAATTAAAGATCTTGAAAATCTAAACAAGAGACGTAAAAGATAAAGCATAACAAAGCTCGTACTGGTTCACAAGTCATTTTAAAAGAAAGAGTAAAACCACATCAGAAAGCATATGTCCTAACATCTCACAAGGAACAAAACTTTACACAGTGTGTACTTTCCATAGAATTTCTTGAAACTTTGCTATTTACAATTTCTAATATAATTAATGGGATGTTTTTAATGCTTAATGCTAAAAATCCTCTGATCTAACTAATTTTGAAAATGAATTATTCCACTTAACAAGGAAAAAAAAAATCCTTTCGATTTTTACCCCAGTGCTGCAGTTCTCCAAGTATTCCACATTTTCAGCCATTATCCCTTTCTTACAAAGAGCCCACTTAATAATGTTCACTCTAACAACCTCATTTATTTTCCAGAAAATTAACTCAGTTTCAACCCTGATTAATGATTTCATCTAAATGAATCAAATTAAAAATTGAAAATTATATTTCAAAAGCCAAAGAAAAAAAAATTGACCATTTCCAGTTAACAAATGATCCTTTCAAATATTAAAAGATGACCATGAAGAGTGCGTGATAGTAATGAAATCTGGCTCGGGCCTGCTGCTTATCTGGAGTTCATGGAGGAGGAGAATTAACAGGGAAAAAAAAAAAAAGAAAGAAAAGAAAAGAAAAAAGGAGAAAAACGTACCCTATGCATTTTTAACACTGAAATCCCTTGGGACACCAAAGTGACTTCCACTTAGGCTTTGCCTATAATCAGTATACCAAAATAATATGAGCGTTTCCCTGTTAATTAAAACTGGTTGGGCTGGAGATGCCCCTCAGCAGAAGGGGGATTAAGAAGTCACACACACTAATAGCCCCTGTTAACAAAACCTAAACCGTGCAAGAATGCTTCATGCTATGATGTCTTCTCTATGAGCCAGAAACAGTCCATGAGGAAAACAAGCAAGAAGAATTAGGGAGAAACTTCTGGTCTGATACGTTGTTTTTTAAAAATCCATTTTGGCCAGGGGTTAGGGAAAGGAGGAGTGAACAGGAAGAGCACAGAAGATCTTTAGGGCATTGAAACCATTCTATGTAATACTGTAATGGTGGATACATGTCATTATACATTTGTCAAAACCCACAGAATGTACACCACCAAGAGTGAACCCCAACATAAACTATGGACTTTGGGTAATAATGACGTGTCCATGTGGGTTTATCGATCGTTAACAAATGCACCAGTCTGCTGGGAAATGTTGATAATGAGAGACAAGGCTGGAGGGGGATGGGTCAGGGGATATATGGAAACTCTCTGTACTTTCTGCCCAATTTTGTTGTGAATCTAAAACTGCTATTAAAAAAAAAAAATAGAAAAAAAAAAAAAACTTAAGTTTAGAGATACATTGCAGGTTTTTTACGTGGGTAAACTGGAGTCTTGTGGGTGTTTTGTGCAGATTATTTCATCATCCAGATATTAAGCCTAGTACCCATTAGTTATTTTAAAAATGAAGTCTTTTTTAAAAAATCCCAAATAAATAAATCCAGTCTTGAGGTGTATAGATGACTGCATTTATCTGAAGTCCTGTGAAAGAACTTTACAATTAGGGACCATGTCGTTATTACCCAGATTTCCTGATGTCATTCAGTGTTTTGAAATGTACGCACATCAAGGGTAAACAATGCAGAATGACGGGTCTCACAGCGGGTCACAGAACACGACCGCGCTGCTCTGCTTGGACGCAGGCTGAATTCTGTTTCCTGGACACATTTATTCAGCCCAGTCTTTCCCGTCTGAATATTGTTAAAGATAAAATAGTATCTCAAGTTGTAAGCGAGAAAGAGCTGCTTCAGCGTTCCTCCACGTTCTCTGCCTGGATTGGGCTCCCGTGGGAGGCTGAGGGCCTCGCGGGGGCCTCGGAAGCCCCGCAGCGCAGGCGGCAGCAGCGGGTGGGGGGCAAGGCCGGCTCGGAGCGCGGGCTCCTGCCCACCGCCACCTGCAGGCCACCCAGGGCTCCTGGGTGGGAGCCCGGCCAGGGGCTCTGCTCGAACCATGGACAGCTGGGTGGAAAGGACGCCCCGTGAAGGACACCCGGCCGGCAGCCCGTGCGCACCCCTGGGCCTCCGGGGGGCTCCCTCCGCAGACTCCCAGGGACTTCCTCGGAGCCACCGAGGAGGGCGCTGCGCGCGTCCGGAGCCGACGCCTGGCTTTAAACAGAAACCGAAGCCTGCTCCACCGTCGCGAAGGAGGGGAGCTCCCAGCGTACTAGAGAGGAAAGCTGGAGGGAGCGCATCAGAGACGCAAGGGCAGATAAGGCTTAACACATTTCCCAAAGAGGATGCCTTGTGGCGAGTTGTCTTGGTTATGACCGAGGAAGAAGACTTCAAAGTGAATAAGCAAGGGGATGCCCTCATTCAGGACAGAAATGTGGTGGCTTTGGGATTTACCTATTTCGTGCAAGTTGCATTCTTTTCAGTGCTACTTCCCGTGTCCCTTGCAAGAGCTGTTGGACCCACTCCCCTCTTGCCCGCAAGCTGGAAGATTATTTCATTCATCACCACAACAGGAGGCAGATGTTACTTAAGATTTACAAGGGGAAATAAAGGCATAGATGAAGGGGCTTGCATCGAGTTCAAAAAAGAGTATTATGTTTATAGCTCCTTAACTATAATTAGTTACCTGCCAGGCTTTCTATAATATACTCTGTTAGTTTTTGGAATTTTTAAAAAGTACCCCACCTATCTTTAAAAACTGAAATCCATTCAAAGCCCTACAACTGATAGGACCCTTGGGGGCGTTATTAAAATCCCCTCAATTAATAATAACGAAATGAAGGCTTAAAATGGTTGAATGACTTTTCCAAGACCACACATCTAGTAAATAAGCACTGAATAAAAATGCATGAAATGTTCTGCTTAAATTCCTCAATTTTAAATATAGTTGTTATTTTCACATACCGTTGAGGCTATTATCCCCATTAGCAAAGAAAGTGCTGTACTGAAGGCAGCTTTCAACATTTTCAGGGATTTTGTAGAAACGCTGAGGGGTAACTATGCTGTACATGGTTCCTCTTCTATTACATTTCCTAGAGGAGGCTAAATGGCTACACACCATGAGCCTGAAAGACTTTGTGTCTGTTCTAGACATACGTGTAACAAGCTTTTGATGCAAAACATAATGTAAAAAATAAAATATTGTTTGTGAAGGCAAAGATTCATCAATACCAAGTATGATCTGTTCCTATATACTTTTCAAACAATGAGACCTGGATTAGAAAGTCAGAACTAGGGCCAACTGTAACAGGTGCTAATAGAATTTTTCCATGAACTATTGTGTCAGTTTAATCCCCAGCCTGACCTGGAACACTTTGGCCATTTTAACACCAAGCCTCCCTGGATTATCTATTCTGGGTTAAATGTTCCCAAGTGGATTGGTGATCTGTGCAGCAGAGAGAAGATCTGCAAGGATTATTCTAAAATTTCACAAGAATTTCCCTGACCTATACAATATATTAATATGAACTATGTTTTCAAAATTATGATTCAACGAATTGCCTAGCCAAGCAACATCTTCACAGTTTAACTAAACACTGAAATGATTTTCCATAAGCTCAAGGTTCAGAAAATAAGTGTAAATTGACTGTAAATTAATTTAGTCTTTAAATTAATACCTGATCAATAATCTGACATTGTTTTCATTGTCTACATGAAAACAAAAGACAAAATAGTTTTTCAGCTGTATAACTTAATGTTAAACTACACCTGTATAGCCCATCTATATAGATGGAGAGACTCTTTTAATTCAAATGCTATAGATAGCAAAATCTGATAATAGAGATCTTAAAGCATTATCTTTTTACGTGAATTACTGAATTTAGCTGCTGTCTACATTGATCAGAATAATACATTAATTTTCTTGATTTTATATTTGATATTACAGAAAATCCCATTTTAATGATTAAGTGTGCTGAAATGACATTTTTGAATGAAATTAATCTATGTAGTTTAAAATATTTCATTTTCATTAGCATTCCCTCTTATTTTTTTTTAACACTAAACTCCTTTGCTTATTTTAAAATAAAACTCAAAGCCCACATTCCATGCAAAGTTTTTCAAAATTATCATTATTCATTCATTCTCCAAAAGACTGATAGGATCTGTGAATTGACCCTAACTTTCATTGAAGTAGCATGCAAATATTTGTTATAACTTTACCTGTCTGCCTTATCTGGTTTGACTTAGCTAGATGTGGAGAGATTCGTACTTAATCCTTACCAGAAAAAAGATACTATTGAATGCTAAAGGCTCTGTGAATATTCTACAAAAGATCTTTCATTGCAAATCAGTTTAAGTTAAACAAAAAATAAAAAACCAAAGACAGTTGTTCACTGACCTCAGTAATTTTCAAGCCACTCTATAAAACTTGGAGATTTCCAATAAAGAAAACAGAAAAAATTGGCTGGGTGCAATGGCTCATGTTTGTAATCCCAGCACTTTGGGAGGCTGAGGTGGAAGGGTTGCCTGAGCCCAGGGGTTCAAGACCAGCCTGGCCAACATGGCAAAACCCCATCTCTATTAAAAATACAAAATTAGCTAGGCATGTTGGTGCATGCTTGTAATCCCAGCTACTCGGGAGGATAAGATGAGACATTAGAATCAATTGAACCTGGAAGGTGGAAGTTGCAGAGAACCTAGATGGTACCATTGCACTCCAGCCTGGGCAACAGAGCGAAACATTCTGTCTCAAAAATAGAAAAAAAAAAAAGAAAGAAAAAAATTCTTTAACTTACGTCATTACACCCTAGTCACACATTCTAGAATCTTGTGAGGAAATGAGGATGTGAAATTAAAAGAAAGAGTGTATACAAAATTAGGAAACTGCTGTTCCACCTTTGTTAGAGTCCAGACAGTGAATTAGAAACCACAGTAGGCCTTTTAACAGGGAGAATTTAATATGAAAACTTGGTTCAAAGGGTGTTGGAGAATTACAAGAGCAAAAACTGAACAGGCATATTAACTACAGGAAGCAACTACTGCCTCTGGAAGTTGTGGGAACAAAAGGAAGTGTTCAACACATCAGAATCTAAAAGCTCAGTGAAGAGGCCCTGTTGGACTGAGGCTGATCTCAGAGGAGTGAAAGCCAGTGGCCAGTGCTCCGCTTTCCCAAGTCCACAATGGGGCTTGATCTGAGAGTGCCACAGAGAGCTAGAAACTGTGCCAAATGTCAATGCCAGGGCAAAGGGTCTTTGATAGAGCGGCACTGCCAGGAACACGTTAATAGGAAACAGACACAAAGATAAAATCCTTTCCCTCCCCTTGTGCCCTGAATCCCAGCCCCCACATCACAAAGAAGAGTGGGTTTAGAGCTGAGAGACAATAGCCTAATAAGGGGCACATAGGCTTAAGAGGGCTTTCATAACTGGATCATCAACCTCATCTCTGAAAAACAGTGACCTTTCCAGAAAAGTGCATCCTATGACATTAGAATGGGATTGGGTCACTTTCTTGATCTAATAATCTGTTGCTAATACCTAGCGTTCACGCCCTAACTACCCTGCGTACATTCTTTTCCTTGGCCTTTATCATCGAAAATATTTACCTGTTGTTCCTTGTTCTAAACATGTATTCTTGACCTTTTTAACTTAAAGGCACAAATTATATCACCATTTGTCACCAAATACACTATAACATTTTTGTGTAGGATGAATTATGTTTGGAGTATATCGAAGCCCTAGCCCTACGCCTGGCTTTAGGGCTTCTTTGGCTCATTACCAGGTGGACAGGTGGATGGAAGGAGGAGGGGGAGATGCTTATATGAGTGGGAGGTATGAATACGTGTGTACAATGAGGTTGTGACTGTAAAGAAACACACAGCGCAGAACTAGGCCAGTAAATACAACCAAGAAACAGAGCTTAAGCTAGAACTTAATACAGGAGTTTTCTATTCTCTTCTCTTTCTTGCATTAATATTGTTGGTCAGATTTGCAATGTTATATGAAAACAGTACTATGGCACGTGAACCAATTTACTAAACAAATAGCAGCTGTAGCAAAACATCTGTTTGGGAAAGAGGAAATACAAACTCATAAAATCAAATGAAGGCAATGTGATCTGTACTTTCACAATACGCGAATACTAGACATATGGAGCAGTTTGCAAAAGATTATCAATCTTCCATTAAAAAAAACAAAGTGTGAAACAGGTAACATTATGATGTTCACACAACACATTAGCCAGTATCTGATCAAGACTTTAGAAAAGGGTATGAGAATGTTTCTCAGAAATGAGAACACCTACCAACATCTCCCTTACAAAAGGAAATTTTTAAAGTATAAAAGAGGATTATATCTAAAAATAACTATATGTGTCTATGTAGGCTAACACCAATAGTAAGATGATTGGTGTAATATAATTATACAAGATTAAAGAAAGTAACGATAACAAAAGGAAAAAAAAAATTGGTTTGGTGAACTCAGGATAGACATTTGTTATATTATGCATAGACCTGCCTTCTAGTTCATTAGAGCCAAAATGATTTGCTTTCTGAGGATCAATCATTAGAGGAACTCTAATAAAAATTTCAATGAAACTATAAAAGAGAAAAGTAAACCAAAGACTGGGTTTCATCCTTATGCACCCTGTCTGCAAGAAAAGCAAAAATCAATAAAGAGAGCTTAAATTAAAAAAAAAAAAAAAATTCTTTCTGAAGAAGCTGTTGGCTATCTTCCTAATAACAAGAAAGCTGATTTTGTTTGTTTGCAATACTTTGCTACCCCTGTTCGCCTTCTCTTTGCTTCACAGAGTTTAAGCTAAAACTAAAGAAAGATGTAATACATCCCAAAACAACATCACATCACTGGTATAAAGCAAATCAGAGAGCAGTAATAAATGTCAGAGCTGTAACAGCAAAGGCAGCAGCTAGGTTCCTTCACTCCCGCCCTCCAACCCCAACCATCACACACTTAAAAGTGAAATACCTAGCTGTTATCTTGGTGCCTGCAGAGCCTCCCCATTGTAGATTCAATAATACAAGAGGCTTCTTATCAGCAGCTGGGGTGACTGATTGGAGCTGTGATATGTTTAGACAATGCACTGTATTTAACTGAATTTACAGATGCCCCAACTCAGACATGGTAGTAAACGCCAGAGACTAATAGGAAATTAAACATGTACAATGGACTAACTCCATTTGCTCTCACACAGTGTAATGTGTTTAGTTAACTTACTCATAGTCACACTTTATCTTTTTCTCTATGGATTCTCTGGGATATGTTTCAAATTGGCCAGAGATTAAATCTTCTTTTCAATTTTTTGTTACCATTTTATTGCCGCTTTCCCTTATTATTGGCCACTCTTTCTCTTGCAGAGATAAGCTAAACAAGATGACCCTCAGCCCTCCCCCCAAACCCAATTATCAGATAGTCAGCAAGGAACGCAAGGGTACAGAAGATTCCATAATATTAATATTAATATAACATGAGAGGAACAAAAATCAGTCACTTATTTGAAAGCAATGGTGTATTTAACTCATTTGAAATTTAAATGTGAATTTTAATGTACCTGGTATGTAACACATACATACAGAAAGAGACAGTGTGGGAGCAGCATGCATAGGTCAGGTTAAGAATTATTTTAACTCTTCATTGTTCATATATTTGCTAGCAAAAGCGGCTTCAAGTAGGCATGTGTCTGCATAACTGCACAGCACTGCTGTTGAGGGGTGGAAAGGAAAAGATGTCACTATGCTCCAGTACTTTTCATTTGGTTAACAGAGAAAGGTAATTTATCGTTAGATAAACCCACAGATTGATCTGTGGATATTCTAGGGAATCCTTGAAAGAGGCTGTTCACAGAGAACTCTCTCGTTATATAATAGCAATTGAATCCATAATGGTTTTGTTGTCCTTAGGAAACTGTAAAGGATTTCTACATTCATAAAAGCATGTTACTCAGAAAGTATAAAAGAACTCTTGTCTATTCCAATCACATTCAGACTCCTGAGAAGGTTAAAGACAGTTCCAGCTGAATGCTGACCACAATCCCTATACCCCCATGACCCTGACTGGGAGAAAAGTGGATGGCGGTAGATGTGGAAAAAACTGGCCACCAAAACTGACAATAGTACAGGTTTGACCGTCATGACCTCTCTGTCACTTGTTTATATTTATTACATAGACAAGAACACTTTGGGATCAGCCTAACTTACAAAATAAAAGTAAATAAGATCCAAGGCGAGCACAATGGTCAGGAAGGCTGGACAGAGTGGGCGCTTGTATGGCAATTTACATGCTTTACATTTGAAAGAAAGAAACTGAATGGAGAGATGTTACGGCGTCAACTCTGTGTGTGTATATTCATGCCTGTTTCTGAAACACCATTCCCACCTCACTACAGAATGGCTCGAGTCTGACAGACCAGAGCATCCACACCAGTGACCACGACCTTAATATTACATTTCCTTCTCCTTTATTCCCTATTTTCTTAGTGGCTATTTTTTACTGAGAACACAACTATTTTATTATCAAAATTTTGCATTTAATGAGAGGTATAAACAAAATAGAAAAGAAACATGTAACTATGATGATCAAATGACAAATGCCTGAATATCATAATCCTTGCAATCAATTCTTTGCTTGCCTTTTTTAAAAAGCAAGGATACCAAATGAAAACACCAAAAGCGCATGTAATCATACAAAACCACTAATAAGTTTATATAAGTCAACATCCCAAAGCATTATTTCTCCTAGATCAAAATTTTTTTCTGTTGAAAGAGCAGGGTGGCATGATATCAAGGAGTACTAATGTCATTTGAAAATCAAGTTATAATCAAATAGCCATTATTCAGTAAAATGGACTTCATAGTAATCATTTCTTTCTATAACTGAGCAGTCCAATAAATGTTACTTCTCTTAATCAGTTCTGATTGGTATTTGCTATATGAGACACAGACAAATCTTTGACCAATCTTTAATTAGTATCACTGATGAAATATTTATTCTTTTAATTTGAATTTAGAAACCCAATAAAGCCATGTTTGCATCTTTTATCAACTTAAATATTATCCTCCTTTATTGCTTTTGTCATGACTGCAGATTCTGAAGATGTTCTCCTAAAACAATGTGTTATTTCATGTATGCACACTTGTCCTGGTCTCATTGCTTTTGGGGCAAATATTTAATATAGGCATTCAGGTCATAAATTCATTTCAGTCTTCTTTCTTAGGGGATCATGAAGTAAATTTCCTCGAAGTGATGAAAGGAAAAGAGAAAGATATTTTTAGATCTCCTAAGACCTTTTTAGGGAATCACTGATTCTCCAAATTATAGCCTAATCCTTCCTGGAGCTCCTGGAGTTCAAATCACAGAAACGATAGGACTGGACAACATTACTGGGCCCTTGTGCATGGAATGTGTGATTCTAGTGCCCAGAAACTGAACTCAGAAGCCAGTGTTCCATTTTTGGCTCTACTACTGATGAGTGGCCACCTTTAGCTTAATCTGTCTTTTCAACCAGAGGCACTGTTAAACAGTTCCTTACTCTGATGATTCATAGAGATCTAAGCTTATTTAAAATAGGCAGAAATCACCAAGCATATTATTAAAATCTAATGAAGCAATCAGATTGCATATTGTTATAAAAACCACTTTACCAATTTCCTCTAGTTCACAAAACACCTCCAAACTTAATATATCCAGAGTAACATAGCAAAAAAAGAGGAGGAATTGTTATCTTCTGAAAGATGTAAAAATACATGACATACATGGGTCTTCTGCACAGCACAGTGGCCTCCAGCACATAGGAACATCTTTCCTGGTTACAGGCTTTGAATTTTCTTTCACCTTCTCTTTTGTACCCTATAATCTCCAACGAAAGCTAACACTTTGTAACAAATCTATCAGAAATTAGTAGATTTCAATGTGTAGAACCTTAGATGTTCATAAGAGCTGTGCTTGTTAATCTATCACACACACTCCATGACATCATATAATGCTGGTACATAGGATTTCCCAGTTACATTTATTCTACATTTACTAATGAGATTATTTGATTCATGTCAGACTTAAACATTAGATTATAAGCTTTTCTAGAACATGGATCACACTGTCTTTTGTTTATGATTATATACTTAAAGCCTAGTACAATGTCTGGCATATTAACATTCATCAAATGAAAAGAATACAGACCATCCCTCAAAGAAGCCAACACTTATTCTGCCCTTGTCTCAGGAGAGCCTTTGAGGGGGTCACACCTATATCTACCCTGGGGAGCAGATTTCATTGCTGCCACGGTTTTTGCAGCACAGCCCTGAACCCCAGGTGAGCATAGTCCCTGGCACTCCTGTATTTCCACTTCTTTCTAGAAATAACAAAAGTAATATCTGAAGTTTCATAATTCAGTAATATCCATTTTATGAAAAAATGAAAAGTAGAATCCCTAACTACTTAAGTCAGATTCAATAAAATGAAATACTCTGTGATTCACTAAATAATCTTAGCTAAAAACAACTTTAGAAATAACTAGCCTATCTCTTCTCAAAATAATCTCCCATGAAAAAGACAGGAGACATAAGTATAAAAATAGCAAAATTATTGACATATTAGTTAACATGTATGTTGTAAATTCTGGCATTTCCTGTCAAAATCTTCATTAGGGGTTAATTCTGTCAAACAAAATCTTGGCCTACATTTCTATTTGGTGGTAGCTGTCAGCTTGTATTTTGCATGTTTCAATATTATTTAAAAGTACTTTTCCATATTTAATATATGATGGCTTACTGTGCCTTTCCACTGGCATTTATCACCCCTCAAGAGTGATCAGTCTCCACAAAAGTGAAGTTCACTGTCACAGCAAGGCCTAGCCCTCATTTATTTCCCCATACGGTATTGGGTACAGAGGCAGAGTGTACGATAGCAGGTGTGCCTTCAATTTAGTGGTCATACATTTAGCAATAGAAATAGAAGTTATTAAAATAGACTTGTCATCTTTAAAAAAACATACAGAACCCTTAAAGTATAGGTAACTGTACAAAATTCAGTGCTTCTATTTTCTTTTGCTCTAGGTTCCAAAATGATTCTAAAGATGCTGCCATTGCCCAGACCAGAATTCCCATTGTTGGCAGGATAACACTGAGTTGAGAAAAATATAGGTTTACAATATGCCCGTCAACCAACTTAATCCCTGCCTAATTTCCCCATCTCTGTAATAGGCTCAGTTGATGCAGCTTTTAGGCTTGAAGGAATTTGAAGAATATTTAGAGGAACATTGTTTTTTCCATTTGACTTAGCTTGAGTGTGATAAGACCATCTTAAACAGTCTGTGATCATTAGTGTTTGAGGGGAAGGTGCACTGCAGTATAGGAGAAAGAAGTTGTCTAAAGCACTTAATTTGATATTCCTTTCCATCAGCTCTGCCACCTACTAGCTATGTGACTTAGGGAAGGATACCCAAATACTTCCTCATCCTTAAGGATATGAGGCTAGCTAAGTGCTACCAAGAAAAAATTGTGTGTGTGTGTGTGTGTGTGTGTGTGTGTGTGTGTGTATATAAATATATATATGTATATGTACATGTGTATATTTTAGTTCTTGACAATATTGAGCACTAATCATGTGAAAAACAACATCTTAAGTGCTTTACATGTATTAACTCATTTATTCCTTAGAACAGACCTGTGAGAAAAAAGGAAAGGAAACAGCAGTTAAGTAAGTGCCCAGGTTTACTTAACCTAAAATGGCAGAGACAGAACTGGGATCTAGCTATTGTACTGCCTATAAGGAATAACTAACATTGTAAGAAGCATCTCGACTGGGAGGCCAAGTCGGGTGGATCACCTGAGGTCAGGAGTTCAAGACCAGCCCAACCAACCTGGTGAAGCCCTGTCTCTACTAAAAATACAAAAATTAGCTGGGTTTAGTGATGGGTACCTGTAATCCCAGCTACTCGGGGCACTGAGTCAGAAGAATAACTCACTTGAACTCAGGGGCGGTGGGAGTGAGGCGGGGATTGCAAGTGAGCTGAGATTGCACCATTGCACTCCAGCCTGGGCAACAAGAGCAAAACTCCATGTCAAAAAAAAAAAAAAAAAATCTTGTTCACAGTTTGGCACACAGCAGATATTTGACATAAGTGGTAAGTTCTCACCATTTGTCTGTTTCTTGTGTTTTCTTTTCATATAAATCAATCTTTTCATATAATTCAATTGGTATACCAGATCTTAGCAGGGAGTCACTAGATACAAAATCTTATAAAAGTATATATAAATGTAAAGTCTACTTACAAATGTAACGCACACTCATGCACTCATGTGTACACTCAAACACACATAGGAAATTCAAATAAGCCTTCAAAGAAAGTCTCCTGAAATATCTGCTGCCAATGAGTTTATCATCAGAATTGATGGAACATGGACTCAGGTCATAAAACTATGTTGGGGTTTAGGGGCAGTGAGATGAGGAGGTGAAACAAGAATAAAACTTATTGCCTGCCCTCAAGGGCCGAGAATCCGCTGGGGGACTCTAAGAACTCACTGACATATATTTTGTACTGTGCTAGAGGTATGTAAAAAAAAATAATAATAATAAATCCTATGGGAATATAGGGCAAAAAAAATTAATTCTTTCTGAGGATTCACAAAATAGAAGTGATTTCTTTTGGACATGTTGAACTTCTCCAGGCAAAGACGGGATTGAGAAGGGCATTCCAGGTTGAGAGAATGAACTAACAGAAATACGGAGGCATGAAAAGCACATGCTGTGAGCAGGCAAGTGGCTAAAACATCTGGTGCCTAAAGAAGGTTAGGGGGAGAAATTGTGAAGTCCCAATTGTGAATGGCTGCTTATATAACTACTAGGAAGTTAGGACTTTTTCTTATGCAGTAAAAAAGGCAGGTTGGGCACGAGGCACCAAAGACATATAGACTGGTGGAGATTATTTCAGTAACCCAGGTAAGAAAGGGAAATTACCTGTACTAAAATAGTGGCAAAAGGGATGAATAGAAAGAGATGGGTTCAAAAGATCCTCTGTAGGTAGAATCCACTAGGCTTAGTAACTGAAGAGATGTAGGGAGCAGGAAAAGGATGAATTCCAGGATGTGTCTAATGGTAGCAATCTATATATTTAATGATCTTTACACTTGCCCTTGAAGGAGGGAAGGGAGGAAGGAAGGGGTGAGAATAGAACTGTTTCAATCCCCAGGTGTCATGAAATTTAAGCAGATTATCTGATATCTTGGGTTACAGAGAAGTCATCAATGGGAACTTGTTGTCACTCTATCACTTCCCAAAATGAATGCATAATACTCTTACAGTTCCTTCCTCTCCACTCACCTCATTTCTTATTTCCCTCCCCACTTCTCTGTGGTCTGTCCTAGCACAAACATCAGCAGAGCTTAGCCCCAGAAGGCAGGAAGAATCCATGTAATCTGCTCTCCCATTTCACTCATAGTAACGTTAGCGTCACAACCACAGTTGACGTAGCACTCCTCAAAATCCCACAATAAAAATTCAGGTTCTTCCAAAACTGCTTTGTGGGACTTATTTAACCTAAATAAGGTGATGTTTACCTCTGAGCCTGCCGCAGCACAGTGGAATAACTTAATAAATGGAAGTAGCGGAGACACCTTTATGTTTCCTATGCAAATACTGCTTAGAAAAGCCATTAATGGGAATTATGGAAGGGGAAAGCCAACTAAATACATGGGCCAGAGTAAGCAGGATGACTCAACTGGTCTTCAGGGGCCTTCTCCTCTGCTGGTAATTTTATTAGAACCATTACCAGTGAAGAAATTTTCAGCTTTTTGAATTGAACTATAAATTGTTCCTGTTTTCCATAGTATCTTAAAGAGATTTCAGGAGGAGTGTGTGTGTGTGTGTGTGTGTGTGTGTGTATGTGTGTGTGTGTGTGTGTGTGTATGTGTGTGTAGTGATTCTCTGCAGACTAGGGGAAGTCTTTTGGAAATTTCTGGGTTACTGCTGGGAATTTTTCCTGAAATGGATTCTTCTTTAGAAATCTTTTGGTCATTAACTTAAATAATATGTTGGAAAATCTCTGTATAAAGATTTGTAGTATGTCCGCAACTTTCTGTTTATAAGATTCATAAGGATATTATTGTCATGGTAACATCTTGTGTCGGTGACAGTGTTTCTATTAATTGTTATGAAACCCCACATCACTGCTTTAATCTCTGCGTAAGAAGTCATTATTTTTTAAAGTACCAAATGTGTTTGTGACAATTCTTCATAACCCAAATTATTTCTGGCAGAGGTGCTATGAAATTTTCCCTCTTTATTTATAAAACTACATTATTTGTAATTCTGGGAAGTAGACTACAAAATGACATGGAAAGTACCTTAAAATGTTTACGTATGAGACCATGTAAAGCCTCATAATAACTACTGTGATATAACATTGTTGTGTTCAATCATTACATCATTTATTTTATTCAAAAGTGTGTGCCTCTCCACATATACCCATTTTAACAAAATTGTATTTTACTGTTCACGTCATGCTTAGAAAACTTCAGGTGACATTAAAAATGCTGACCATTCACAGTGGCAACATAAAAATTCCTTTATCATTCTCCTTTTTCTTCTAACTAACAACAGAAAGTGTATTTGAAAGATGATGGATATGAATGGGAGAACTGGTTTTAGTTTTCTGAGAACAGTATCCTATGCACAAAGCTTTTATCTTATTGTTAACCTTCTAACACACACAGATTTCCTTCTGCCATTTCGCCTCCTTTATGTTAAGTTTCACAGGAGAGTCTTTCCTGGGTTCGCAACTTTGGTGTCTTCATAGGGCCACATTGTCCAGTCTGCACTAAATTCTAAGTCCCTTCTCCCTGACTTCCACACCCTGCTTTACAAAAACACCATTTTGCAGATCAAAGAGAGACGATTTATGCTTTCATCCAGCTGACGGACGATTAAATTAAAACAGATCAGCAGTGCGGTGCATGGGCAGGTGGCTCCCACCACCACTCTCGGCCTCAGAGCGATTAAATTGTGGCGGAGATGGAGGGCCTTCCGCTCCCATTCCCGCACTTACAGATCAAACGGTGACAAATGAGATGTTACTGCTCTTGTAAAGCAAGGCTACAATCTGTCAAAATCCAACATAATTTGTGACCCTCTGTGACATCCTCTTTCTCTTTTTTTTTTGACATTTGAATACAGTGATTGTACTAGAGTCAAGTCCATTTAAGTGAATACAGTCAATTCTATCTAAAGGAATACAGCCTGTTAGCTCCAACATGGTAGCTGAATATATATCTGGTGAGTACTCCAGCGACCCTTTGTGTTAAGTGCATACCATTAACAGTGAATTCTGATTTTTTCCAAGTTATATAATTTGATATCTTGACAGCCCAGACACTTAAAGCACTACTATTTGTTTTAAATGGCTTTATTTTATTGTTTAAATGTCAGTATCAAAATAAAGTAATGCATACAGTCTTGTCAGTTCTAGTGCAGGGGGAAGTGTTCCTGTTGAGAAGAGTCTTGAAAGAGTTGGTTCTAAAAATGGACTCAAAAGTCAATTGCAATGTCTCTTGGCTGAATCCTTAAATGACTCATGAAACATATTTATACGGCATTTTCTGTTTAGCTGGTGCATTTAATAAGGCACTGAAGCATAAACAGCGAAGGGAGCACAGCTTCTTAACTTACTGAAGTTGACATCATTGCCAGGTTTGAAAAAACACTGACTATGGGAAATAATGGAGAAATACACAATAGAACCCAAGGCCCAGATACAGACCTCTTGGTGTGCTTTAATTATATAATCTGCTGGATTATTATAGGTGGCTTGGTCATAAAGGAGTAAAATTAAAAATTGAAGAGACTGATTAAACACAGTTTCTATTATTTTTAACTATTAGAATGGCAGGGAGAGTTGACTCTCCCATGCCTCCACTCCACTCAGACCTGTGTGGGGGTGACAAGCCTGTCACAGTTCAGAGCAGGCATTGACTTTCCACTTCAAAGTGACTGAGGAGCTTTTTCAAAAGACTTTCGTTGACCACAAACCTTTAGGCAGGTTAACACCAACCTTCAGGGAAATCACTCTGAAATAACTTTGTTTACAAAGAACAAAAGTATATCTAGACTCTTTGAGCACTTCTTTCCTAAAGAAATCGGGTTATAGTTTAAAGTTCTTTTGGCATACTTTTCTACTACGGAGCTCGTTCTGTGATCTGCATTAAGTGGGCATACTCAGGTTAGTCTACCCACCCTGGTCTGCTTCCTTAACTTAGGGCTTGTTTACATATGTCTTAAGGTAACTTTCCCGCTTGATGTACAATCTCCATTAATACCTTTGCTTCAGAGGCCCAGCTAGCTACAGGGCAGACCCCAGTTTATGGCATTTCAGAGTAGTCAGCTGGGACTGAAAAGTCACCTCCGTGTTTGGCACATGGCATTGTGAAAGACCTCTGCCCCTACCATCATAGACTCTTTTATCCTCTCCAGGTTTTAATGCTGTCCTCACTCTAGTGTTACCCGTATGCAGAAAGAAGGAATACTGTCCATAAGATCTGCAGACCTTGCCTAGTTCAAGGCAGGGTCTCCACCTCAGCCCAGTCACATTATGGGTGTCAGGCATTTGCTTTCTATAGCCAGGAAAAAACATCTCACCCCCTATAAGAAGGTTCCAGGGTCTCAGGACAATGTGTCAGGAGTATACTAGGGTCACTGTGGTGGATGATCATAAAAGAGGGTCCACTGGATCCTGACGGTCACTACTGTGTGCCCACAGAGACCTGGAAAGTCCCTACCCCAAATCTACCCAAACCTGCAGGTGCAGGTGGCTTTTGTTAACACTGAAAGCCTAACAGGAGGTTGGTAGTAAACTCAAGATACACCTTCTACTCTGAACCATTTGGGGGAATGGGCACACTGACACAGAAAATGCAGATTCAGCTAATGTTCTCTTCACAACCATCTTTTTCAAATCAAAAAGTGCTAGATTAAAAAACAAATATGGGCCAGGCGCAGTGGCTCATGCCTGTAATCCTAGCACTTTGGGAGGCTGAGGCGGGTGGATCACGAGGTCAGGAGTTCAAGACCAGCCTGACCAACATGGTGAAACCTCGTCTCTACTAAAAATACAAAAAAAAAAAAAAATTAGCTGGGTGTAGTGGCACACGACTGCCATCCCAGCCACTCAAGAGACTGAGGCAGGAGAATTGCCTGAACCTGGGAGGAGGAGGTTGCAGTGAGCCAAGATCATGCCACTGCACTCCAGCCTGGGCAACAGAGCGAGACTTTGTCTCAAAAAAAAACAAAAAACAAAAACAACAAAAAAAAGTGCCCGATAAAAATCTTTAGAAAGGTTTTTTTGCCCTCTTCATCAGTTTTCTACGTTTTGTTTATAAATGCAAATGTGTTAGGATTGTGTGTTGATCTGTACCTACTGTGATGACAGAGAGCAGTCATTCAGGCTTGCCAAGTGGCTGTATTTGTGAACAGATTACGTCCTTTACTTTTTTGTGAGTTCTGTCTGGCTCCTGTTTCTGTACAGGCCTTTGCTGATTTTATAGGCCGCCTCAAACCACTGAGCTGATCTCTTCTTACTTTCCTCCCTCTTCTCTCTATTATCTCTAAAAGCACTTCCTGCTTTTGACATAGATTCTCCATTAGACACAGGAGATGCAGGGCAGATTTTCACCTTTGCCTGTAAGCACAAGGGGAGGAAAGAGTAAGGTGGCAGAAATATTACTAACTTTAAAAACTTCCTTCTACCTCCAAGATGAGAATAAATGTCCCCCAAAGATTCCCTGAGAGATGCATAGTTGGTTAATCCCCCATAGGAATCTCCTGTCACCTCAGGTTTTTTTCTGCTTTTTCTTCTTTTAATGGAATGGAAGACTCTCAATGTATGTAGAGGTCTTTTCAAATGAAACTACTGTACTGCATCTGTCAGATGACATTTTCATAATATAAAACTCACCCAACATGTTTCTTTTCAACATTTTCAATGTTTGTTATATGGCGTCAATTAGAGCTTAACTTCCTTTACCCTAATGATTTCCCAGACTTTTATTAGATTGGCCAGCTAAAACTCACATATTCCCATTTAACTTCTCAAGCAACAGAACAGAAGGCATGAGTGGCTGATGTTAACCAAACCAAAAGCCACTTGAAAATGCCACTAAAAAAATAGTGGCTGAAGGTTATAAATAGGTGACACTATTTATAAAGCATAAACAAAATGTTTCATGATGTGTAACATAAAGCCCAAGCCGTCCTATTGTTAAAAACCTGCTCCTGTGCCTAATGTCTGCATAAATAGCAGCAGCAATGCAGTATCATGAGCTGCTTTGTTTGGCCTCAAGCAAATCACAGGCATATTCGATGTAACATTTCCTACTAATTGCTGGTCGGCCTTTAGAAAAAAAAAAGCTGAGGGTAGGGGACTTACAAAGTGAGAAAATGTAGTATCATACAGCAGAGTTCTAAAGAATCTCAATTATTTGAACATTCAGCAATGATCATATATTGTGGCACTTAAGTCCAACAATAGCACATTGATAACAGAAATGCTAATCTCTTGGCCTTAACCCCACCCAGCACTTGTTGCTCCTGAAAGATTAATGTTATCTCTCTATTTAAGTAACCCACATATATGTCCAAAATTAGACTGTAAAGCAACAGCCTGCTTGGCTAGAATAAAATGGCTTTTAACATCAATTTACAAATACTCTGAAAATGCGACTCACTTTCCCTCAGTTGAATGGCTAATGCTTTACAAGATTTTGTGATACCCAAACCATTCGATGTCAGAAAGATTTAAGTTCAAATCGACATGCATTTATTCTATGGTAGAGCAATATGGAAGGCTGATGGCATGAATATTTTACGGTAATGCTTCAATATTAAAATCCCCATATTGAGATTCTAGAGTAACATACAAATTATATTTAAACATCAAAAAAATTCATTGAAGTACTTATTAGAATATCAGTAATAATAGTCATTAAAATTTTATGATCACTTAAAAGAACACTAAATAAAGACAGTTTAGCAAATGCCCTATTTACATATTTTAACAAGACTCACATAGTAATGTCAAAATCACACATTGAATTTGAGAGTAAAATTATACTCGCCCTCAAAAGAACAGATACATTATGGATGTACCGTCATAGGTTTGCGTGTTTTCCCAATAGTGGGGTGAGTTGCACTGATTCATTCACACCGCCTTTTTGGATCAGCTGCAACATTATACAAGAATCAGGGGTTCAATCTACAAATAAAGAACAGAATTAGCTAAGCAGGCTATACAAGAATTGAATCTTCCACCTTAACCACATTTGGTAACATAACCCATTTTGCTTAGCTAAAAACTTACATATTTATCTACCTAATTTACATATATATAAATAACAGGTATATAAGGTATATAATGATTCAGACATCTATATGTACCCACTATGTGGCTTGATTTCACTTTCAATATTTGACAGTATTTATGCAAGTTGTAGCCCTTAACAATTTTGATATTTAGCATCTTATTTGATTTTCACAGCATCTTAGAATGCTAAAGAAAATAATTTTTGAAATTTTCCTAAATCCAGGGGAGAGCATAAACCTTAAAAAAAAAGTGGTGTGATTTGTTTTCTTGGCCTTCTATGTTTAAGGTTAGGAGTGGTCACTGTAAATTCAATGAACTTAGTGAAGAGTAGGTCACTGAAATTCTCAAAGAGAGATATATGTAGGCACTCAGGGAAGATGGGTGGCCTGGGGTCAATGACCAAGCCTACTGAGAATGGCCCATGCCACTGACACAGGTCACTGTGGTTTCCTTGGCATGTGTGATTTACTGGCAGACATATCCACTAGAACCCTTGTAGGCTTTGTCAGAATTTGAGGCTCACGAGTGGCAAATTAATCTGGTGAGGCATTCAGCTCCACCAGATCCCATGAGGAATACAAAAGTCACACCAATATACGCATTCTTAGCTCTTTTCCTTGTTTAATGCATTTACAACAATATCTAATATTATGAAATCAGAGAAGGGAAAGACTTCCTAATATCGATGGTTGAAATGTATATGTATGTTCACTTTTAAGCACACATGTACATGCTCACATGTGTAGAAGAGGGAACATTAGTGAAATTATAGAGATTCCTATAATCAGAAATTTATTAAAAAATATTAAATATAAAACAAAATGTCAAATGATGTTTCCAAAAATCTACCTAACTAGGCAAAGAAAACACGTCATTGGAAATATTTGGGGCCACCTTCATTCTATTGTGGATGATCAATTCATCAAACAGCCCATTATCTTCATTGTTACTCCTTCCTCTCTTCAGATAAATGAAAAGTAAGATCTCTTACCTTCATTGACCTTCAAATAAGTGGCTTGAACCACAATTCATATGGAAGCTGTAGGAGCTTTCCAGTAAGGGAATTAATTTTTTTCTCAGCAAAACTGTATCTAACACTAAGCTAAGAAATATTGTTATGTTCTGAAATATATGCAATAGTGACAGAAGACAGAAGACCACAAGTAATATATAGGTCCTTGTTCTAAAGCCTGCTTCCCTTTCCAATCATGATTTTTGAGATTAATATTAAAATCCAATTGTATTTTTCACAACATAGAATGGTTTATTTAGTTGAAGAGTTAACAGATGCCTAACTGAAAAAAATCCATGGAGTACACCTAATACATGTGGCCAGGAGAGTCAAATTGAACTAGAAATATCTAGTCAGTAAAATGTCTTAAGATGTTTTTAAGCTGAAATGCTTATTCAATGTGAATTAGAAAAACTCTGAGAAGACAACACTGAGTCAAGAAGACTGAAACACACACTTTCTCTATGATCTTTCTCAATATTTCAACAAGTCAAAAATAATCCTGCTATTACATATTAAAGATCTACATAAATACATGTAGGGAAAAATTTTTCATATAACTTAGGAACCTCCCACTCTCTGACAGCAAAGAATATAGTGTAGTCTTTTTAAGCCTAGGCTCAGAAGCCAATTTCTGGGTTGCAATCCCAACTATGTAACTTACCAGCTGTGTGATTCTGATCAAATTATCTAATATCTCAGTCCCCCAAGTTCATCCACAATATGGGTTAAAAATAGTACCTAATTCATAGCATTGTTTTGAGGATAAAATGATTTAATACATGTAAACCATTTAGAACATGTGGTCAGCTCTAATTATAAACCATCAGTATTATCTAATACGTTTAAGACCTATCCACCACTCCAGGACCAACTTGCTAGTTTAAATGTTACACTGCCCTCAGAGAATCCTTTTTATCTACTTAATTTTTCATCCACTCAATTATTCCATTGTTCATTTTCTCAAAAAGAGTTTGGAGAAGGATATACCACTTAAGGACTGGCAAACCTGTAAAAAGAATAAAAGGCCGACTTGTGACAATAAGCATGCATTTTGGTGAGCTGGAGTCACCGACTAATATAAGTCAATCCTCCCTTCACCTCTAATTCATTCACATTGCATTGTGGTAACAAAATGAATAAGGGGTTTAGCCATTTATATGTGACCCAGGAAGATGCTTAAGACATATTTTATTTGATCTAGAGAAAAAATATGTAAGCATTTAGAAGAATGTACATTGCTGATAGGTGGTAATATACCCTTATCCACTATCCTTTGAACTGTGTCTCTAGTTACCATTCGGAACATCTCTTCTACTTAAATATTCTCTGTTTTAAGAAAGTAGTTCAAGGCACAGCAGTATTTTGAATGATGTAGAAAAAGGAATTAATCTCTAGATATGTTTGGTTTACCAATCTGAAATCTGCTATCCCTTGAGATAATATCAATATTGACATCATGTTTGGACACAAGATGTCAAGATGCAGAGTGTTTTCCAATGAAGATTCCCATCCCATTTTGCTTTTACAACAGCCAATGAATATGGATAAGATCCTGGAAGCAGCCAGGGATACGTATCCACAGTAGAAACTTAATGTAAGTGGCATATAAGTGATATTTATGTATATAATTTTGCTTACTTATTCCAGGCTAACACACTCAAAGTACTAACCTTGACCTACCCTATCTAAACTGGCAAAAATCCAGTTTATTATCCAATTTAAGGAATTTTTTTCTTCACATATTATTGGAAAATTATGCCTGTCTAGCTCATGGCACTACTAAAAGAAACATCCCAGTGATCTGTGCTTAAAAGACTTTTGACAAAGATGTGCAATATCAAGAGCCACACAGAGTAATTATTTTTGTCAATTCCATACATTGAATCAAAAGATGACCATTGGTTGCAGTCCATTTGTTGCTAGGTAAGGAAAAAGGAGATGGAGAAAGATCTCAGCCCACATGTGCTGGGTACATGATGGCAAAGCCACGCCCCTTAGAAGAAAGGATTCCTTTCTGATTCCTTTTAGCTCACATGTGCTAAGCTACACCCCTTAGAAGAAAGGATCTAAGCCACGCCCCTTAGAAGAAAGGATTCCTTCTGATACTCCTCATCTCCAGTCAACATCTGAAGTTGTCCACAGTCCCATTTCTACATCGTCATCTTGAGGAAAATGAATGCCCCATGGTTGATCAGGCCATTTGGGGCAGGCCATCAACCACTGAAGACAAAATTTTACTCTCCAGAGTCATCTTGGCTTTGCTGTTCAGAACTGCAGACTGATGGCATATGGGGATTAGTCTATTGCAACAGATGGCTCCACTGATTTTCCTCATGAAGTGATTATTGCTCCTTCCAACAACATTCCCAAATCCAGTCAGGCACTGGGTCAGGTTAATTCTGCCTTAGGAATGTTTCTCAAGTCCATCTTTTTTCTGTCTCGTCCCACTGCCACCAATCTCATGAGGGCCCTCATTGTTTGAGACTTTGTATCTGCAGTGATGTGGGCTCACTAGACTGTGCCTATCCTCTTTATTCTGCCATCACAGATACATGCACAACTATGACTTCCCTGCACAAAGGTCTGAGCTGGATGACTACTGTCTACAAACTACAGGGCAAATATTTGGCCTGGAATTCAAGAAACACCTTCTATGAGTTGGACTTTATCTACTTCTCTATCCTTAGCTCCAAATTCTGCCTTTTACAAAAACTTGACTCTAGCCAAAATGATACTTACTGTATCAGGAAAACACCATGTATGTTGTCCTTGGGAGACTGCACTTGACCACAATGACCTCAATGTAGAAAGTCCTTTCTCTCGACCTCTGCAGTTCGAAGAACTAACATTTCTTTAAGAATAGTAGAAATTTCACTTCTAAAGGACTTCTTAAAACACTCTGGTCATCTTAACTCAGTTCAGGAACTGAATCGTGATAGCTGGTGCCTGCTATGTTTATATGGGAACTCATCTCTGCTTTCTTGAATTATTCGTTTTCTTTTAGGCATTCTCTGATTCTTCTCAACTGAATCTTCAGCACTTTAGGAATACAGACTCCATACTTGAAATTCCCCACATGTTAGAATGGCCTATACATTATAAAAATTTTGTTTACTATGATATTAAAAGAAAGGCGTGTTTCTTTTTATTAAGTAGCTCCAATGGAAAACAAATAAAAATTATATATATATACACACACACACACACATATATACACACATATATACACATATACATATATACATACATGAATACATATATATATACACACACACATACATTTCCCATAAGATAGTATATCTAATGATTTCATTAGTAGGAAATGCCTTTATCAGTATTCTGCTTCCTGTAAACTCAGAATTTTCCTGAAGAAGAAATTTAGATGCACATCAACCACTCTGGTTACACATTTCTTTATCAAAATTCTCTACATTAATTTGAGCATATGAAGCCTGAAAATAAATAAATTACTAGTGTATTTTGAAAAGAATCTCTCTATTTTTAGATGAGATTAGCATTTATTAGAGATACGGAAGAAAAGGAAAAGGGACATATAGCCATGTGAAGTAATCTAAATACTTTTTACAGAAGATATTCATGTTTAAAATATTCATCCTTTTTTTTCCTCTGGAAGTACAAAATATTTACTTCTATAGTCACGGTTCAATGCCACTTATGACTAAAATTGGCATCAGTCAAAATCATTAAACTTGAACTTTTAAGAACAAATATATGCAGAACAGGAAAGATATTGTTTGCAGCATTATATACATTAGCATCAACCATATAGGTGATATCATTTTTATCTCACTAAATTCCTGCATCCTGCAAACTACACACCCACATGTGGAAACCAGAACATACCAACATAAAATATTCCCTGCTCCTGTTCTTCTGGCAAAGAGAAAAGGTACCAGTGACAAAACTATACTATTGAGGGACCAAGGAAATTGAAGAGTTACTTTATCAACTTCTGAGGGTGTAAAGAAACATAAAACAAAGCTAGACACATGCTTACAAATACTGATAAGAATAACTAGACCATGTAGCACTGAAAACTTACCCAATGTTACATTAAATACTGCCCTTTCTAGGAGACATACCTTCTAAATGGTGTTAAAGTTAATAATAACAAAATATGAGAAATATACTGAGGATTCACTCGAGTTGTATACAGGCTGGAATGGGCATGAAAGGAAAATGACCATGTGTGGATACATAGCAAAGTGCCCAGAAACACAAACAAATATAGAACAAAGACAGGTCTACACTGAGAGCAGGTATTGATTGTGCTCAATGGCATATATTCAGGTGATTCAAATGTACTACACCAATGGGACCATTATTTATGACTCTAACACTACTAGCCAACTCCACACCTAAGACCAATAATGTTTGAAAAAGATCTGGAACACTCTCTTTTCCTCTAAAATATGCTAAGCCATTATGGTTGCCACTAACACCTAGTTAGAACCATAATGCTTAGCATATTTTAGAGGAAAAGAAAACCCAGGGAGGCACAAAAGACTGATAAGCAATCACCAAACGCCAGCCTTGGTCTCTTTCTCCCTAAGTCCTAGGCAGTAGGGTGTTAGAACTCTAAAAGGCTAAAGAGGAATTCCTAGAGCATGAATAGATACATGACTTTGCTCATTTCCAGTGATACTGTGAGTTTCTGTTACTGCATTCAATTATCAGTGCAAAGATGAAAAAGCATTCACATACTTAACAGTGTCTAATAATAGTAGACAGTTTAGGACAGAAATAATTCCAGGCCTCTAAGAAACCTGTCAAAATTTCCCAGAGGTAAGAAACAATGACCCTACAGTAGACTGTGGCCATGACCCTCAGGTCCAAGTGCTAACTCTAAAAAAGTGCCGTGAGATATTTGATGACAGCTGATCAAGACATCATTTTGACGCCCTATCTGGAATAGATAATACCCTTTGAAATGAATATTCAGCATACCTGCCTTCAATACCACATAGAAAATCACACAGAGACAAAGGAGAAAAAATGACATTCTTTCTCAATTTAGGCTATTCGTGAGTTAATACATAACCCAACCTTCATCTTTATGCTTCTGTTCTCAAATTAATATCTCCATCCCTGAAAGTCTCACCCAGATTCAAGCGTCACATTTTTAATTGCTTCTAAGTCATTTTGATTTGGATACCCCATTATTACCTAAAATCCAGCATACCTCAACTAAACTCATGATGAATCTAAGTTCAGTACTTATCAGAGGGCTCAACTTATAGGAAAAAGAGAAAGCACTCTAAAAATTCATTAAGTAAATCACTATTTCTTCTCATCCCAGTTTCTACTCTCAATTCCCTCAATTCTGTTTCTTGGCTTCTGGTATCCTACTTTGTTTCTCTAAAATAATTGAGTCATCTTCTGTTGTAGCCCTCCTTGAACCCTCATTCAAAATACTCACCATATACCTCAATCCTTTCATCACAGACTCTCTCAAATTTAAGTCTGAATGCTACCACCCTCAGACAGTGATCATATTATACATGGGCCAATGAAAGTGTCTCTTCTTTTAGCCCAATTACAAACTGTTTGTTTCTCCTTTCATCTAATTCTACTATTTCTACAGGACTCAGATTCATGAAATAATAATAGTTTTGTTCCTTTCTCAGAAACATATACTAGCTGAAAACTGTTGTTACATCAACTCTTAACTACCACATCTATTCCAATGTCTCTCTAAATTGAGTCCATCCTGTTTATCAATCCTTATCACCTACTGGATATCCCAATAGCACCATTTGAAAATTTCTGTCCTCATTATACTCACGAAAACTCTTTACTGATGCTTATTTGGCAAAAAAAAAAAAAAAAAAAAAAAAAAAATCTATCTTAATACTTGTTCTCCCTATGAAGTTGATTCTTATAATACTGTCTTATTTTTCATTTTGTTTCACCTGGAAACATCATGCTTCCCTACACAAACACTAAATTCAGGTGTCTAGAGATGATAATATAAGAAGCAATATACTGTAGTAATTAAGATTCAAACTCTAGAGTAGACTGCTTGGGTCCAAATTCCAGCTCCAGCACTTAAAAATTATATGACCTCAGGCAAGCCTTTTAACTTCTGTGTCTTTGGACCCATCCTTATCTGTAAGATGGGGATAGTAATATCTATTTCATACAGTTGTTGTAAGAATTAAATGAGCTTATATAAAAAGAGTGCTTAGAAGTGGACACAGCATGGTTACTCTCAATTATTCTCAGTTATTATGTATTTCTTTTAGCCACTATTCACTGTTGCTTTCTGTGTCCCTATATCTCTCCGTCTTACTGTCTCCATCTCCATCTCTGTATGCCTGTCTCTCTCTGACTTTTCTTTCACTCCCTCTGTTTTTCCTCCCCTTTACAGTCCAGATGGAGGAAAGGGTTGTTCATATTCATTTCTTCTACTTCCTGACATCCCATGTGTTTCTCAAAGCATCTGATTTCTGCCCACATCATTCTAATGAAACTGTTCTTGTCAAAATCAGCTTTGACCTCTTTGTCGCCAAACCCAGTGATATTTTCCGTTCTCCTTATCGACCATTCTCTAGCATTTCACATTTCTCTTTACCACTTCTTCCTTAAATCTCCATTCTCTGACTTTCTGCAATACCACATTCTCTTGGGTTTTCCTCATACATTTCCAATCTTAATCTCCTTTAAATTCGTCTTCTCCTAACCTCAACTTATTATTAGCAAAGCCAGGATTCTGTCCTGAACTCACTTCCCATCTTGTGTTTTAAAGAAATTTCCCCATGACTTCTGTCTTTCATTCCCCTGCAAACACTGACAGCTTCCACAGTTTCACCTGCAGTCCAGATCTCTTCTAGCACTCCATCCTGTCTACTGGGTACTGCTGCCCCACTATCATACTTCAAACTCAGTACATCAAAAGCTACATGAATACCTTCTCCCCTTTCACTCCCAAATCCTGTTCATCATGGGTGCCCTGCAGCAGTGAAATGCAGCACCACTGACAGTCAGAGATGCCTGTGCCAGTCCTGAACCCACCTGCCACATTCAGTGCATTCCACTGTCTTACTCCCTCCTCACCACTCTGTTCACTTCTTTCAAGGCACGACTAATATTTTACTTCAGTCTGTCATTGTTTCTACCCTAGATTACTGCAGGAGGTTCCTCGCTGGTATCTTTGTAACTGGCCTTGCCAGCTGCCTTATCCCTCGGCCACACTGCAGTCTGACTCATTGTTCTAAAAATGTGAATCTAATCATATCAGCCCCCAGGTTAAACCCTTCATTGGATCTCCCACTACTGTCTGGATGAAATGCAAACTCTTTAAAAATGCTCTTCTTTAAGATCTCACTTACCTTGCCAGCCTCGTCTCCCCCAACATCCCCTCCTTAGACACTAAACTGAACCAGAATGAACTACTTGACATTCCCAAAGGTGCCATTCTCCCTAGTAGATTCTACTCCCTCTATTTGGAATTCTTTGTGCTCCCCTTCTCTGTCTGCCTACTTAACTCTTACTTGTCCTTTAAGGTTAGTTTGGCTGTCACTGTGCAGAAAGCCCTCCATAATTTCACAAATTTGAATCAGGCAATCCTTCTTGTGTTTCATTTGCATCTCTGCGTACCCATAATATGGCAATTATTGCTATCTTATAACCACCTTGTTTCCCTCTTAAGGGACAGGATCCATGCCCTATTCATCGTTTGAGCCCAAGTGCATGGCAGAGTAACCAGTACCTAGTAGCTGTTTAATATGCATTTACTAAATGAATGAATGAATGAACCTAACTGCAGTTCTCAATTCATAATGGGCATCATCATATTATTTTTGGTCTAAAAATATAAATATTTAAATCCATGAGTAGCTTGAATGAAAATATAATGTCTTAGGAAACAAAGATTATATCAAGAAAATTAATAGTGTCACTCTCTCCAATAAGGAAAAAACTGTTGGTAAAAATGTTGGTGGGTGTGGGAGTGAAAGAAACTTCAAGGGTAAGTGATCATATCATCCTGGAGCTTATAATCAAAAAGAAGATGATGCAAAGAATGCCCATCTATGTACCTTAGAATCATAGATAGATAGATAGATACACACATATATAAATGGATATATAGACAGTGTTCTTTAAAAATTCAGCATGATATGTATGTCATGTCAAGAACTATAAAACAGCCCACACAACTTGACCCAGTTTTGCCTTTTACAAATTTACCCTAAAGAAATTATTCAAAAGAAGAAAAATACTATAGAGATATGCAGGGTGGTCTTATTTATAATAAAGAAAAAAATAGAAACAATAAGTTATCCTAAGAAGCAAATAATTATGTTAATTGTAACATTAGTTTTTAATGACATACCACTTAAAAAATACAAAAGTATATGTAAAAATAATTTATACATTAGGATTACAACTACAAAATACATGCATGCATAAAGAGATCATATAAAAATTGTGTTTGCTATAAGTTTTCTTTCCATATAGAAAAGTTAAAAATTAAAACACATTATATTCAATAGGGAAGTCAAGTTCAGTTTAGTGTCTAAGGAGGGGAATGATGGGGAGATGCGGCTGTCAAGGTAAGTGAGATCTTGAAGAAGAGCATTTTTAAAGAGTTTGCATTTCATCCAGACAGTAGTTTTTAGATATCTAATTATACTTTTTAGCTTTTTAAAATTAAAATCATTATGTTGTTAACTAAATCTAATGTTTTTAAAACATAACATTTAATGTTTTAAAAACACTAGATTTATTATGTGCTAAATCGCTAACAATTTCAAAGGGAAGAAGAGAATCCAGTATCTTCAAAATCCAATGTGGCTAATGGTAATATTAAGTGATCATTTATTGAACATCTATTATAGACTAGGTTCTTTAAAACATTTTATCTTTACCTGCACCCCAATGTTTATTGAAGCAGTATTCACAATAGCCAAGATATGAAATCAACCTAAATGTTCATCAATGGATGCATAAAGAAAATGTGGTGTATATATACACAATGGAATACGATTCAGCAATAACAAATAATAAAATCCTGTTAGTTATTGCAACATAGATGGAGCCAGAGGTCACTAAGTAAAATAAGCCAGGCACAGAAAAGCAAATACTGCATGTTCTCACTCATATATGGAGCTAAAAAAGTTAGTCTCATGTATGTGGAGAGTAAAATAATGGCTATCAGAGGCTGGGAAGGCAGGGGGTAGAAAGAGAGGTTGGCTAATGGGTACAAACATACAGTTAGAAGGAATACATTCTAGTGTTTGATAGCATAGTAGGGTGACTATAGTTAACGATAATATATTGTGTATTTCAAAATAGCTAGAAAGGAAGGTTTGAAATATTGCCAACCCAAAGAAATAATAAATGTTTGAGGTGAGGGATATGCTAAATGCCCTTCTTTGATCATTATACCATGTATGTATTTATTAAAATATCACACATATCCCATAAATACGTGCAATTATTCCATATCAATAAACAATTTTAAGATTAAAAAATATTCTTTTAGCCCTTATAATTACTTATAGGTATAGATATCAAAACAACAAATATCGTTTAGTCTGTTTTAATTGTCTTGCTTTTCATTTGCTTAGGAAAGATGGTTATAGTATGTACTTATTTATCTGTTAGTGAGAGTCCCACTTCCCCCCACAAGACAACTAAAGCTCAAAAGACTTGCTAACCTCAAAGACAGCAGTGCTCAGATAATCAGAAAACCCTGCCTGATCTCCGAAGATGAATCACAGAAGAAAGGACTGTTGAGAACTCACTCCAGGGCTCACTGCAGCAGCACTCAGTGCCCAGTGAGAGTGGCTCCTGTGGTGGCCACAGCAGTGTCCTTAGGGGGATCTTCCTGGGCACTAACTTAACCGTAGTTCAGTCACTCAGCTTCCTGCAGTCCCCTCCCATTCCTGAGCCAGTTTCTTTAGTATTCCCATCTATTATTGGGTCTCTGATCTTCCTGCCCATATCTATTCCTTTTTTGTTTAACTAACACCAATTTATATTGATTGCAAGAACTTGGCTGGTAAAATAGTGTAACAGAACACATGGCCAAGTGATAATATTACTCTTTTGTCAGAGCTTTTTCCCCCATTTTCTCCATCAAAGAGTGATCCTCTAATTAGATTACAAATGAATAAGCCACAAAATAAGTGAGCATCTACATCCTTTAGTAGATGTCAAATTTCTTTTATTAAAAAGTATTAAATCACAGAGAAATCACATCTGGAATGCTATGATAATATGCTTTTGAAACTAAAGAAGCACTTTAGGAAAACTTAGGAATAAAGGAATCCCATCTGTGGATGTGACCAAGTCTAGATTCTCTAGAAGAGGGGAAATAGAAAGTTTTATAAGCTGCAGATCCTCATGTGTATCCCTTAACAAATTTTAGAGTTAATTAGGCTCAAAGCCCCATGAGCAACCCCACGCTCACTCAAGCACACAATAATTGTCTTTTGGTACTGAATTTTTCTTTCTTTCTCTATTCTGCAATTTCCACACTTATTTTCTATAACGAATAGCAGTTAGTCCTTTAAAACAGAAGAAAACATTTAAAAGGTCAAATCATATCATGTCAAAGAAAACCTCATATCCTTTTTTGATAGAGTTATTCTCCTAGTGGATGAGTGGAATACCACAGACATCTTGATAGTGTTTTCTCCCAAGGACTTAGCGAAATTCACATGAAAATCCTGTGGACAAGAGAGCAACACATGGAGTAGATGATAGTAAATTTAGAAGAATTCAAGGCTGAATGATATTAGACTTAGGCAATCTCACACCTGAATGTGCTATCTTACTCAAATGTTGTGTATTAATGAATTGATGTCAATTTGCAGGGGAGGAGCACTCCAGAGGTGGATTAGAAACTTTTGTGAAATGAAAATGTCCACGTTAGTTATAAGGACTTGAAGATTAAGAATGCAAATTGATTATATTTACAGGCTACACAAAGAAGAAAATACTTAGCTTATACAGGATAGCAAAGCTATTCTAAAGGGTACAATTTAATCAGATTCTTTTTTAAACATAATAAGGCTAAATTTAAAGTTCAAGTTAGGGTGATAAATCAATTAGGCAAATAAAGAATAAGACAGTGAAAACTCAAAAATAATTCAACAAAAAACACCTAAGGACTGGAACCAATGAGAAGGTTAATAGCATGAACAATATGGAGACAGCTGTTGCAGCCAAGGGATTGGGGTGAGCAATATTGAGTCATAAAACACCGCTATTTTGTGCAGGTCTGAGAACTATGCTTTAAAGAAGAACATTTATTATGTAAAAAAATAATGAAAGGAAGCTACCAGAAAAAGGGGTCTGCAATTAGTTTTTGGGAAGAGCTAAAGACAAAGGATAGCTTAACTTGGAAGAGCATGACGTTGGGACGGAAATGAACAATTTCTGATTTTGAAAGTACTGATAAGTGCACAAAAGCATAGAGTTCTGTGTGACCGCAAGGCAAAAGTAGGGATGATCAGCTGATGTTCAAAAGAGGCAGTAGAGTTATTTATATTAGAGAGAAGAGTCAGGGCGTAGATAGCCAAATAGATTAGAATCAAAGGCAACAGCACTGTACTGTAAGTTATTCCATGGAGCTAAGGTTTATTTTTCTCTATCTTTGCGCTCAGTGGCTCTGCCAGAACCTAAAAGACTTAAAGTATAAGAAGAGTAGTATTTCTGGAATTTGTGACCAGTAATGTCTATGAAAGGGCAAGGGAATCTTCCAAAGCAGATTTTCTAACCCATTTTCAAGGGACTTGTTTCCAGAATTTGAAGAAATGTTACATATGGTTATGATGTTATGATTTCATACGGAAAGCCTTGCCCTTTGTGGATGTCAATAATGAATAAAACACCTGGAATCCACATAAGAATAACTAGTTTGTAGCTACAAATTTTAAGGTTGTATCTGTAAACTTCTAAGTCTCTTAATTCACGGGTGCCATTTTTTAAAATGTAAAAATTTCCTGGTCACTCAATCCTGTTCTTTCACCAGTTCTCTGTACCTCCACCTCCCGTGCACCTCACCCCTGAATTCCTTTCCTTTTCTTTTTGGTCGCATTGTATCTGGTTCTTGTTCTCTCAGATGCCAACTCAGCTTCCGCAACACGTCTCAGCCCTGCTTATTTCTACTTCCACTCTGCTCCATCTAGTGGAATGCTGATTTTTACAGTGTGGTGCCAGCTTAAAAAAATATATATATATAATACTCTACTTCACTGTGTAGGGGCAAGAAATAAACACTGAAACAAAATCAAACTTTTACTTTTGATAGATAAATTAAGTATCATTTCCCAAATACCTGGACGGAAACCAGAATTCCACAAGCACACTTACGTGAAGAAAGTGGAAACACGTTCAATCCAATAGCAGCATTAGGCTCAACAAGGGCTATTCCATCAAGAAATAAAAGATAAATGATTATTTTCTCTGTTATTAAAGATTTCTTAGCATGGCCCTCTTAATATAAATTATTTGATAATTATGAAATATGCTTTAGGGATCATTAAGAAGTTTTTTTTTTTCTTATACTGAATGAAAAAAATTAAACTATTAGGAAAGTGAAAATATTCCTATGCTTTGTTTTTGTACTTACAGCATGCAAGGTATACTTGGAACCATGTAAAAATTAATTTCATCACAAAGGCAAGGGTCTGATTCTCTGGAAAACATATATTCCTCTATGCAGACAGTTATTTTTACAATATTCATAGGGTATGAACTATACAATCAAGCTAGAGCTTGATGGTGTACTTTCTTCAGATAGATCCTGATGTATGTGTCGATTATCTTCATGATTGGAATAATGGATTTTAGAGCTAGAAAGTATCTTAGCGTCTACAGCCACAGATGTTAATTCATGTCCTTTCTATACTTCAGTGTACTCTCTGTGAATACAAATAACTCGGTTGAGCCTGATGGGATCCAGCCTTTATTTATTTATTCATTCATTCATTCATTCATTTTAGAGACAGGGTCCCACTCTGTTGCCCAGGCTGGAGTGCAGTGGCACAATTATAGCTCACTACAGCCTTGCACTCCTGGGCTTCAGCAAACCTCCTCTCTCAGCCTCTTGACTAGCTGGGATTATGGGTGTGATCCACTGCGCCTATAGGATCAAATCTTAAAGACTCAAGCTAAAAAACAATTTGGAGTAGATTCCCTTATGATTTTATTTCTGGAATTGAGAAGTACATGAATAAGCATGGGGCCAATTATTATCATCAAATTAATACAAAGTCTTATTTTTAAATTTGACTGGGGACAGAAAGATCATAGATATCAACTAGGAAGGAAAGAAATAAAGTTCATTCTGAAAATGACAGCAAGTCTAGACATATCCTACCCTCATGCCAACACCATTGGCTCATTCATTCATTCCCCCAAGTTGTAGCCATAGTGCTCCTCCTAAAATATACATCTAATCTGGTCCCAAACAAGAAAAAGCAAAACCTTCAAAACTTCTCATTAACCTTGGGCAAAGTCCAAAACCCTTAAATGGATTTCAAGATCTTTCATTATCACGTCCCTCACTCCATCCTCATCACTAGTAACCTGCCTCTTCACATCCCTCATGACCCTTTGACCATCTGTAACAACTCTCATGGCCTCAAAGGAGCAAAGCTCTCTCTCAGCCTCTGAGCTTCTACATCAACTGACCTCTCCACTTAGAATCCCTGCTCTCTTTCCCTCCACCCTTCACGGGTTAATGTCTGCTCATTCTTCAGGTCTCACTTTGCACATCACAAGACTAGGACAGATGCCCTTCCTTTGTGCTCCCATGACATCACCTTGTTCTGTTCCCCAGGGCCAGTTAGATGGCAAACTCTTCAAACTTCTGTTCACCTAGAACTATCCATCACCGAATACCACTGGAACAAGAGATGGTCAATATACCTTTGCTGAATAAGTCAATGTATAAAGAAAGGAATGAAACGCAGACATCAGGGAAGCATTAGCACATGAGCCAATGAACTGACAGTGGACCTTTCAGGGTTGTTTTATTAGACATAAAAGAGAGAAGGAAAGATTTCTTTTTTTTAAGCGTGAAGTAAAAAAGCCACATAATTTTGCCCATTGGGTGTATATGGATATAAGACATCACTGTGAGAAGAAAATCTAAGATATAGTTAGCAAGTCAAGTCATAATGGAATAACCATGAAAAATAAGTAAAATTTCCCTATTGGACTTATTAGCTCCAATATCTAAGTCACTCCCTGGGGAGAATTTGGCTCCTATATAGGAATGCTAACTTTTTTCACCAGAGCAGAGTCTAATCAAGTGTGTAAATGCTGCAATACACCAAATGGCAGAGGAGAATTAATGTTGCCCTTGTGGGTTCCTGAAGTGTCTTACCACCGGGAAGTAACTTGTGCACTGAATAGAACAGGGATCATTAGAAACAGTTATGCAAAACTTATGAACAGAAATACCCTTGCTTTATGTGAAGGTTAGAATTTGATGATCTTTTTTTGGTGCCCTTGGGGTGGAGACTTCGGTAAAATACCAAGTATTACCCACAGTCACAGAGCTCAAAGGAAAGGGGGGATGCCAGTTTACAGTTCCTGTGGTTGTCTATTGTTGACATCGAACACTGCTTGAATAATGTTCCCAAGTTAATTCTTCACTTCTAAACATTTTAAAAGAAAAAGGGTCACACATACATGGTAATTTTTGAGGCCAACTGCCTCCCCACAAATTTCCCACAAAAGTGAAAACTCTGACACCTCCATTATAGATAAAATCCTGGTGAAGTTACTGAAAACATTCGGGAAATAACTTGACTTCTAGGCACACATTGCTTCCCTTACCACGAAGTCAGGATTAGATGACCAACAAATACTAGAATAAGTGCTATGAAAAACTGTTTGCTTCCTGACAACAGCACTTACGAATTTTCGTTTGTAACTTTCATTCTCTGTGATCAGAGAGACTTTCAGTGCTCTAAATCACAATCGTAGACTATAAGCCTGAATTATTTTTGCCTTCAACATAGAATGATCACTGAATTACAGTTAGACTTTGGGAGTCGTTTCTACCTGCTCATCAAACTTCATTTTGACAATTTTTTAAACTGTTAGTAAAACTAACATATGTGCATGCACATGTGCATATGAACACACACTCATACACACACACACACACACACACACACACACACACACACAATTAAATCTTATAAGAAAAGACATCTACCTCTGCCAAATTTCAGCTGGGAACAAATTTTTATGGCTAGCTAATAAACCTGCTGAAAACAGGGGTTGATAATGGAAACCCTCCCGAGCCCTTAACTACAGTGTGCACGGCTATAATAAAAAGAATTAATGCAGTCAATTTGTACTACTGTTCTCGGAACAAAAAACCCTATTTCAACCACAGTCTTTTCAACAGCTGATTGGCAGCCCTGTCCATTTCCCCTCTGCAGTGTTGTCAGGAGTCTTCAACATGATAATGAGCCTGTCACCATATTCAAATAGCCCTGTGACAGCATGTTTTGTGAGTGTGACGTCCACTGCAAAGGGTCTGTCAAAAAGCACCTTTCAGAAAATGAAAAGAGAATGCTGTCCTGATGATAAACCTAATTTCTCCATAGATAAAAGAGTGAGATTTTTCATCAGATTTTGTCAGTGTTGTGTTGCATTTATCTCTTCAAATGTTCCTGTTTTCTTTTTTAAATATACATACATTTAGATTTGTCAGTGACGGGGAAAAATGATGATGAAACACATTTTCTGTTCTAGGAAGCTGAGTCCACTAGGTTACCATAGAGAGAAAAGAAAAAAAAAATCCTGATACTTTCCTATCACATTAAAAACTGGCAGAAAAGTAGGAGGCTAACTTGGTAACTCCTCACCTAATAAACTTCCAAGCATGGAACTCAGATTCTGTGTGCTTCACTTACTAAGGCCAATTGCATCTCCAAAAATACCCACAGGAAGTTGCTGTGTTCAAACTGTGTCTCTATACAGTCACATTCTCAGTGCACATGAAAATCTGTAAACATGTTAATATCAAGGAGAGAGCTCCTACTTCAAGATTCGCGGGCTACTTATTATCTTGGTAAATAGTGATTGTTTTCTGAATACTTGGAAAATGCATTTATATCATATTTCAACACACTAAAGGTTTTTGTGTGTGACTAAGATGTTTAGAAGTACTATTGTTAAGGGAAAATAATTCTTCTTGTGTTATGAAGACTTATAAATAGCCCAGGTTCTCTAGAACATCATTTAATTTTCTTCCTTTGTTCCCTCCCCAGTGTAGACCGAATTTCAATGTGTTCAGTATTAATGCAAAAATATAATTTAGGTGGTTTCTCAAAAGGATATACGTATGTGTATAAGTATATGTACTATATTAAAACACATACTGTACTTATGTATATTTATTACACGTATATGAAATATATATTCATATGTAGGTACACATATATGTGTACATAGTACATGTACACACACACACAGTAGAAAGAATATGGAAGTGTTTATTCTTTGTTAATATTAGTGTCTCAGAATTTAATAAAATTTACACGCATGTGCCCAAGGAAAACAGGGAAGCTCTCTGGCTTTGACAGTGGAAGAGGTGGGACAAGGATTGGGATGAGGAAGCAGGGGGACAGGAAGCCAGCAAAGAACTGTCACTCTCTCCCTCCTGAGGTGCCCTCCATACCCCCTTAAGCAAATAAACACATGCCACAGGTCCCGAAGGCTTCTGAGAAAGAAAACATAGGAAGAAATGTAAATCTAATGCCTACTTTATCTAAAACTCTGTGACAATAAAAGAATCTTATGTTTTAGAAAACACATATTCTGACCAGTGTACTACTACGTCACTTAATTCACTAATATGCCTACATTAAACTATATCAAAATACTTTTTTAAAGATATTACCAAACATACATAACCTTATGTCTCACTACCCTAACTATAGCTAATGGCTCAACGGACATAAGTCCCATTTTCAAAGCAATATTTTCTTTCATTCATCTCTTCCATGCAACTTATGTATCCATAGGTGATGACGGCATTTGTGAAAGCTTTTCGCTATTTACAAGCAAGGAAACAACTGGAACTTTCATTCTTCCCATTTCAGCTAAACACCGTCCTAATTATATCTAATTTGAGTTAAAGTCTGACTATGCCAGAAGGACCTATTAAAGAAAATGACAATTTCATGTTTTTGTATGTATCACAGATACAAAACTGACATGAATAGGAAGTTTTCTTAGCTAAAAATTAATACATTTTTGTGGTTGAGGAAGGTGTTCTCAGTTTTTGCAATAGCGGTTATCTTATCATGGATATGCCAGGAAGCATTAAAATTTAAAACACAAAAGAGAGATTTTTGTAAAGGCATGATTTACCTGTGCTAGTCAACAGTTAGTGAAGCTAAAATTACTGAGGAGTTTTTAGGGGTTTCTATTTATTATTATTCCAGAGTAAGAAAAGGCAGCAAAAAAAAAAAGCGGGGAGGGGTTCCCCAATATGTGAAAAGTCAATGCCTGAAGAAGGTAACTCATTGAGGCTCAGCAATAAATTTGACTGATTTTAAGTCTGTCAGCTGGAGGGAACTATTATAAAGCCAATAAATAGAGCTATAGACAGCTGACTCTGTATAATACCCTGTTCCTTTGCCTAAATGTTTAAACCACTGGTTCATTTGAGATTTTCTTTTTAAGAGGGAAAGAGAGAGGGAGAGAGATCACACATTGAGCTATCCTCAACATACAAAGCAAATTCCAGAATCTTGAAGACTTTCATTGTCTCTGAAAGTCATTGTCACCACCCTAATCCCCTCATTAAAGCTAAAGAAATGCTAGGATGGCATTAAAATGAATGCAAACCATTTGCAGCAATCTCCTGCTCACACTACCTCCAAATGAAGGCAGGCACATTGCATAATCCAGGCAGCAAGAGCTCCTGACAGGTGGATGATTTATGCTCATAGTCAGAAGAATCGGAGAGCCTGCGGAGGAGACAGCATGAGCAAGGTGGTGGCGAGACAGATGCTCTCAGTGGGCTTGCAGGGGTTGGCAGGCTCCAACTAGTTCAGGTGCAACCTGGACACTTTAAGTGCTGAACTCCTATTGCCTAGATTCCAACACTCTGATGTGTCATTTGCAAAATTATATGCAATGTACACAATGAATAAACTGTCAAACCCAGGCAAGCACTGTACACATACTGCATATACCTCTTGCATACATAGATGCTAGGTACACAATGCCCAGCATATAAGTGAAAGGAAATCTCTTTTTGTCAAATGATTATTATGAGACAGATGTAAATATTCTATATCTTCAGGATCCTCAGTTCTGAAAATATTTAGCCCAGGTATGGTGAGTGGAGAGTGACAAGATTTCCTAACAATTGGATCAATATTAAAGATTCCACAGTGGGATTAGGAGAAATACACCTCAGCAGAAAACCGACATTCCTGTCAATTATATTAATTATTTTTCAGATACATGACATGCTTTCATGACATTTTATTCTGAGAAAGCATTTGAATATTTGAGAAGAAAATGAGTAAGAGACAGATAAAAGGAAGAATCACTACAGAGTTGAACTGCTTTGAGATCAATTTTTAAAAGAGTTTTCCAGAATTTCTCTCAAGAGCTCCAAACAATAACAATCTGGTAAAGATTATGGTATTGGTTAAAAGGGTAGATAAACCTAATTACAGTTATTGATGACAAATCACTGTGACTCCACTCTCTAACAGAAGGTATTAGCCAGCATTTTACTGGTCAGCAGTAAACCACCAATGGACAAAGAAATTCACCCCATAGATCTATATAGAACTATATATATCATTCCTTTTCCCCGTTCAGCCCAGTATCTCTGAAGCATAAAGCTTCAGGCATCAGTGAAAGGGGTAAGCTTTCAAATGTACAAGCTTCGGGTTATGTTGGATGAATGTGATTTTACTTTCAACTCCTAGATATTGTAGGGCCAAAGGTAGAATTGCCAATGAGAATTAAAGAGCCCTTTAATTAGATAACAGTATTCAAAGTCTTGTAAATTCCCAAGAAGCCACTTTGCAAAGCAAAAGTTACAGTGTTCTCCTGGGGGAAAAGATGGGCAGTGGGCTTTTTTTTTTTTTTCCTCAGCTATTCACTACTATAAGAGAATTTTTTAAAAGAACAAAATGGAATACATTGTAAGTAATTCAGAATGCCTCCAGAGTTTACAATTCTCCCTAGAGAAAAAACTCAAACAATTCGAAGTCTTCACAAACTGCATCCAAATCCTTTTTCTAAATTCATTAAGCTCCAGTACTTAAAAATCGTTCATAGCAAGTACTTTAATTAGAGGCGAGCTGGTGCGGGATAGTTGGACAGGCAACGCATCTACCCAGTGAGCAGGCTGCGTGGGGGACAGTCTCCACCTCACTGATGCAACTGGTGAAGGGACAGACTGGAGTGCGGATACATTTCTTCCTTCCCCAAAAGAAGACAGGAGGATACGTGAGGGTTGGTGGGTTACACAGAAAGATTCAAACATCATTCTGGCCTCATCAGTATTCTGGCAGTTTACCATGATACATACAGAAAAAGAACAGAAAGTGTGTTAAAGAATGCAAGTTTTAAGGGGAACGGAGAACAAAGTCATCTGCACTATGTAAGCCTATTTTTTCTTTCTCTGTTTCCCCTTCTTCTCTCTTTCCTCCCTCCTTTTCTCTTTGCTTTCTCTCTCTCTCTCTCTCTCTGCTCTCTCTCTCCACCAATCCTCCTTCCAAATCCCATACTTTGAGACTGAAACCATGAAACCACTGTCATGAGAACTGCAGTACAGGCACAAAACCGGTATCAAAGGATATAAGTGTCACACAGAATCCTGATATGCTGCCATTAATTTAATGTTCTGGGGTCAATACAAGGGTGGAAAGGTAGCAGGGGAAGGAGAAAGAGCAGAGAATAGAGGGGAACAATTGCTATGCATGAGCAATTTACTTCCCTGGCTAGAATATTGTCTTTGAGGCAAAACTTGAGAAAGCATGTACAAAACTCACAGGTTCTCAGCTACCTGCAGTTTTGAACCCAAGTTGTTTAGAGATTCAAAAACAGCAACAAGAACAAGTGGTTTTTAAGGGACGATATGGTTGTTAAATATTCTAGGCGGTGGTAGAAGCCCTTTCCTCACCAATAGCATACCTTTTTATCCTGAAAGGCTAGAACTGAATGAACAGATTAGCATGTGCAAAAGTAACTGTAGATGCCTTCATAAATTACACCTGAGAAAAAGTTAGCACTGTCCGAATGAGAAGTGATTCCATGGATTCAAGGTCATTTGTTTCTGGTCCATGACAGACTTTCTTGCTGTCTCCCCACAATCCACGGAGGGGTCTCTGTAATTCTGGCAGGTTTTGCTGACCCTGCCTGTCACCTTCAGCTCTTCTGCACACAGGAAAGGGTCTTGGGCCAGAGTCACACAGAGCATTATCAAGGACCTGTGACCCCAGTGAGTCACGGACAGCAAGCAATGTGAAGACAACCTAAGCCTGCTGTGAACATAGCACTTCGTCATTTTGGAGGGAAAAAAATTCCAGCAAGATGACATTTGAGACCAAGCAGAGCAGATTCATCTTTGGTGTAGCTACGCAAAGTCCTAAACATTTGAGCAACAAAATAATAGTGATAATAATAATAACAAATATTTACTGATGACTTAATATTTGTTAGACACTGTGCTATGCATTTTAAATATATTATCTTACTTAATCCCCACAGTGAATTCTGTATGATAGACATTATCACTATTTTACAGATGAAGAAACTGAGGCTAGCGACATTAAGAATTTTTCCATTAATTGGTGACTAAATAGCAACTCAGGGCTATCTGTTAGCAAATTCTATGATTTTATTAGTATGCTATGTGGAATGATGTGTTTATAATACAATTCTAAATGTATTCTCTTTATTTTTCAAATATACTTAGCCTGTAACTTTGTAAGATATTATATTGCTTACTGAAATTTTGCAATGGGAAAAAATAATGACCATAATATTTCCCTCCACTTTTCTCAGCCTTGAGTTTCTTTAAAATACCCAGCCCTGAAGAAAAATAAAAGCCAAAATAATGAAAAAGAATAAGGTATGCCTTAGCACTTCATGTTAGAAGACTTTTCATCAGTGATGTCTCTCATCGCGATCGAAAGGAGATGGTAGTAAAGTCCCTGTAACTAGCCTCTGCTTCTCTGACCCATTAGCTATTTTCTGACGTGCAAATCGCTCTGGTCCCCCAAGACTGTTTACGTGTTCAGCTGACTACAGCACTGTCTCCTTTTGGGTTTCCAGTTAAAATCAATGCATTAACTGAGGCTGCAAGTTAGATTCTAGAACTGCGAGTTAAGTAAGACAGGTGAGGAAGGGAAGAATTCCTAGCTTTATAAGCTTGGGAACTTTCAAAGAGGCCAGTTCCTGAGTGGCATTAAAATAGAAATAGAATTACTTGTAAAAGCTGTGGGATTTTGTTCTTTCCTACCTTAACAAAACTTTTGATAGGTTTTCTCTGCTAGAGTACATAACCAAATAGTTAAAGATTTGTGAGGTAACCAGGAGATTCTCTAACATTTCTTAGGTACCCAGGGTTTGAATTGAATTTCTGTTCCTTTTACTTTGTCACCATTAGTGAAGCTTTATTTTTCTACACTATCCCCTCCAGATCCTAATTAATGACTGATGGGGAGACCTACAGACATATACAGAATCGTTGAGAAATACATTTGTTCACAGACCACAGATTTGGACCAGTCGTCTACAGAGCATGAAAGTGATGCTACAAACAAAATGAAATGATCGGACAACAACCCGGAGAGCTTCTAGGGGACAGATGCTGGGCAGTGGCAGAACCTCTTCCGCCAAACAATAGGCTATGATAGTCTACACGGAAGGGCTGCCGTTCAGAAATACACATAGTTCAAACATGATTCAAGCCATCTCTAAGATAAAGCAGAAATACTCTACACAGAAATTTCCAGCAATCACTTTCTAGTCCTACAGACAGTAATATTTACAGAAATCAGAAAATGTTCTTATTATTGCACAGCCCTCCTGTTTTAGAATGCCTACAGCAGGAATGATTCTGGAATTTTAACAGGCCTGGCACCAAAACCATTCCCTAAAATAACGGTCTCCTGGCTCACAAAAGGAAGTAATAGCAGAGAACAGTAGCTTCCACGTGACTTAAAGGATATTTCATCTTTTGACATTCTGGTAAGATTAATTGAGAAAAGAACCAAAAGACTTCATTATAAATATCAGTACAGCATGTGAGCTTCAGAGTCAGAAAATTTAGGATTGAATCCTGGCTTTACCATTTAATAGATGTCTGATCTTGGGCAAGTTATTTATATAGCTTATTTAAAATAAGTCTTAGCTGTTATCTCTTTTATATTCACTAACTTATCACATGTCTATGGAGAAGATAGATTAAAACGAACATTATTCTTCATGTTTTTTTCTTTCTATCTCCTTTTTTTGGATACTAATTGCTATGTTGTCAATGTACTCAATATACTTTTGATCAAACAGGACTTCTGAAATACAGTTCTGTCATAGTCATATGCATATAAAGGAACACTTGTTAGTGATGTATATAGTAATTAAAATTTTCTAAAAATCATTATTTATGAAAAATTAAAGTATACTGAAGTAGGCTTTAAAAAGAAAAAAAAGTCAGTCAGATTTTATTGAGCACCTATTCTATGTGGTCATTACTGTACTAGGTGCCATGAAAAACTAAAATACAAACAGTTCCTGTTACCAAATTGTTTATGCTTTGTACCATGAGTCATCCCAGTGAAGACTGGAATATTAAAAATTAATAACACCTATTATATTCCTAATGCTGTTGGTTACCAGATACTGTCCCAAGAATATTACAAATATTATCTCATTTAACACTCAAAGCTATTCTCTGATATATGTATAATTACAATCTCCATTTCATAGATAAGGCTTAAAAAGGTAAAGTAACTTGTCTGAGACGGCAGACAAGTACTATAACTACTACAAGACCAGTACTACTTACTAGTCGTAAAGTTTACTGTGAATCAAGTGTATATCTGCACTATCCAATATGGTAGCCACCATCCATGTGGGGGCTATTTAATTTAAATTAAATAAAATTAAAGACTGACTTCTTCAGTTGCATTAGACACATTTCAAGGGCTCGATCAATAGTCACAGACTCCATTTGACCCAGAGTCCATGCTCTTTAACTTTATGCTCTATTTCCCTCTGTAGAAAACATGAAATTAAATGCTAAATAATATGAAACTGAATATAAATGCCGGTGAAATTCTGAAAGGGGTAACATCTCTGTAATTTTAAGTCTTTAGGCTTATGCGGGATCATAAATTCCACAAGGATAAAAACTCTTTTGACCATGTTCGCAAAGTGAACGGTATGGAGCCATCTCTCAAAATACATTTGTTGAATGGAAGAGTCAAGGATGGATGAATAAAGGTTTGGAGATAGACTTACAATCTGTATTATTTGGACTGATAGATAGCAAACAACTCCTGAGAGGAACAACCTCACTCCAACTCTAGATGTTGTAAAGAACAGGGTGGACTTCTGCCATCGCAGATAGAACTATTTACACAGATCAAACCATAAGGCAAGAATCCACTTTCCTTCCAACTACTTCCAAATAATGTATGAATTGATAGTAACCTAAGACTGGCTAAGGTCAGAGTAATTGCCATTTAATTGGCTTCAAATATACTAATGATTATGATAATGTTGATACTGAAGAACTTAATAGGCCTGGAGACAAATGTCTAAAACAGCGGAGAGGTGAATTCATGGGGAGCAGGAGTAGGGAGAGGACCATTATGGAATTCACAAGTTTGGAAATCACCAAATGGTCATTCAGTAGAGTTGTGAAGAAATTTGGCTTTTAGAGGAAACTATTTGAACAACAACAACAACAACAACAAAAAAAAAAACAAACAAAAAAAATCAAACAAAAACTTAAGAGGGTGAAGGGAGAGAAAGTTGTATTTGCACCAAAAGTTCCATGTGAAGAAGCGTGGTTGGGGGATATTAATTGGACAATCCAGGGAGAAGCCACTAAAGAGGGGCTCAGGTGGCCTCAAGGAAAACACTTATTATAGCTGAGAACAGAGAAGGAGGCCAGGCAAAATGGACTGGACCTCCTAAGGGGGCAACATGCTGGCTTGAACTGATACACAAAACCAGAAATTGACATAGAAACCAGATCTAAGTAGAAACACATATTAAGTTAAACCAGGTAATGTAAATTACCTCATTTTTACACATTCTCCTCCTTAAATTTTCCACATCTCCAAGATACATACAAATGCTAATAAAATGGTACAGATATAATAAATTATGATTACACAGACTGTAGAAAAGATTTAATAGATGAAAATGTAATTCTTGAGAAAAATAGGATAGGGATTTTGATCCTAGATACATACAATCTTTCGAGAAACAGGTTAAGTAAAGGGCAATTGCTAAGATACCCTCCCTTTGGGTTTTGTCATAGGTCCCATTTCATCTCAGACAGTCATCTATAAAAGAAGAATATCTTACAATTGGGGCTTTTAAAATAGTAGAAATCCTAACATTCCTGTCAAAGGGCTCTGTAACGCTTCCTGCTTCCAAAACCATTTCCATATCACTCTCTTCTAATGGCATGATTCATATTCATGTCAACTTGAAAAAGCATGGAAGCTGAAGTAAGGTAAAAACAAATGAATGTTGTGGATAATCAGCTGAAATCCATCACACCTGAGGGTCCGTTTCTATTATGCTTGGGCTGTGCAGTCTACTTGGGAAAGGCTGAGTGGGAGTGGCAGGTCTCGATATTTGTTCTAGTAGCCACAAAGCAACACTGGCTTTCAAAAAGCACAATCTGCCATTCACTTAAGTCTGGTTTGCCAGCAAGCCCAAGGATGGACTCCCCACTAGTACCATCAGGCTCAGGGAATTTGGCTAGCACCAGGCACCTCAGACTTCTGCCAGCTAATTGGCTTTGGGGAAGCCGCTGACCTACTCTCCACTGAGTGGCTTTTGTGAACCTGGAACCTAGCCTGCTTCTCATCATTGATCAACCTTGGCCAAGCCAGCTGGCTTGTTCCTTTGCAGACAGCTTGCCTTAGGGAAGCTGGTTGGTGGCGCCTCAACCTACTAAGCGAGAAAGAGAGAGAGAGAGACAGAGAGAGAGAGAGAGAGAGAGGATGAAGTACAGAGCAGTCTCTCAACTCAGTGTCAGTGGAGGGGGACTTAGAGATCAACAAAATCATGCCTAAAATCTGATTTATTAATAGGTGGAGTAGAACTGTGCGTAGCCTTAACCAAAAAGGTAACTAACAATTTAGGAATGGGGCCCAAATGAAATAAAACCATGAAGCACTTCATTAAACGGGTCTTATTCAAATGTATACCTAAATGCCTTTAGTTACATTTAAGCACAATGTCATCATCATCGATGTCACGTTGATGTTATGTATGCATTGGTGACAAGGAACAAAAATCTGTTGTTTGGAGGCTGATGGAAAAAAAATTCCACATTAAACAGAGTCCTATATGGCTCTGGCCACCCCTTACCACTTACCGGGCTAGACTTCCAGGGCCTGAGCAAATGTTCAAGCAGGTTTCCCCTGCTTGGGGCAAAATCCAATTTTTTATAATCCAAAAAGAATAAAAATGTGTAACATATTAGATAAATGCTGGCTTCTGATTTCAAGTTCACAAATGGAAATGACAAATGGGGACAATCAAATAAGTGATTAACTTTAAATAGTATCCCTCCTAAATCAGCTGGAAGAAAACAAAAAGAACTGTTTTTTAGGATTGCAGTCTTTCTGTCCTCTCTAACACAAATGCAGGGAGCACAGATTTATTCAGCTGAAATAATTTGCAGTGCTGCAAATGGTTAGTTCACATCAAAGATGCCATCTACTTTATTTCTAATGTAATTGTGATTTTAAAATATATGCATAAATATAAAATTGTTTTGGAGAACCAGGCATGCAAGGATATGAGACTATGTGATAGTCTCCTATGAGCCACATGGATTATATGCAGACTCATGGACAAATCTTTAAAACATTAGAACTTCAATTTTCCCCATTTATATAATAGATGAGGTTATAATACTCCAGTGGCACACTACGGCCATATTCTCAAAACAACTGAGGCAATATGGTGCACAAAGTCAGTGGATCAAATTCATTCCTCTCTGCAAAAGCACAACTCGTAAGAAACGTGGTTCTGGAGTTCATTTGCTAAAAACTGAGCCAGAGACTAAAGCTATGCTACAAGGCAAAATTTTTCTCTATGTTCCAATTTGGATTTAAATAAGATGTCATACACTGACAAAAACACAGGCCTCTAAATAGAGTTCCCAGGAATTGAACAGCTTCGGTATTACTGATGTTTATTCACATAGTTTATAACTGCTAAGTTCTTCCAAAGTTTATGTTGAGATGTCAGGATTCTCAGAGTGGGAAGTCACTGTAAAAGACAGTCCAGTCTAATCCTCACATCATACTTGAACTTGTTCCCTATGACATCTCTCACAGTGCTGGGAAACTTACTGCCTTCCAACACAGTTCATTCTATTTCTGGACATTAAGCGAAGAATTCAAAGCACTGAAGTGAGCCCTAGTTCAAAAGGGGGAAGGGTTACTCAAGTCATCTTTTAAGAGCTCAGTATTTCATACATCTTTTAAGAGCTCAGTATCTCATACCCACAGCCTCTGAAGAATCCCAAGCTAAATATATACATGAATATTCCTAAAGTTCCCAAAGAATAGCTACATTAAACAAATACACAGCAGAAGCAGTAGAATCAAAATATCTGCTACAGAATCTGGGCTCCTTCATACACGATGAGAACATCGGAAGGTAACACAGTCTCTCGAAGCTTCCCTTTCCTCTGTGAAATGGGGAAATACTTACCACTGGGGCCATTGTAAAGATTAACAACAACAACAACAAAAACCCCAACTGAAGCACCTAGCACACAGCCTGATGTATATTCAGCTCTCAAAAATCTACATTATTAGTCTTACCTTCAAAATCTTTACTATCCATTTGGAGACTGACTATTCAAGTTTCATATCAACAAAATGTGAAAAAAAAATCACCATCTAGTAATGCAGTATCTGTACATAAAATAACTTTTTGTTGTATCTTAAGTACATTCCCAAATGGCTTAATGTCAAGATGAAGCTCACAAAGAAGGTGCTCTTCCCTATTGCTTACATTATAACTTGGGAGTTTTGTTTAATACTCTGCATTAATGAGAGAGCTTCTTAGGATAATATTACAACAGAGAGTGCAAGAAATACCAGTGAGGTCAATGCAGTTCTATTAACTGTCATCTAACACAGAAATATTTTCCTTGAATACCATTAAAGCTTTCTCCTTTTCTTTGTTCTGCTTTTTGAAGGCAGTAGGAGCCCAAATTTCCCTACCAATAATTTGTGTTTTCGACTTGGCAGCATAATGATATTAGACTTGAAGAAAAAAAAAATCACCTTGGCAATGTCTTCTTCGGAGGTTTTTACAAAAGATATTTTGTTAGGATAAATTATACTAAGTAGGCTCTTTAACTAAGCAAAAACAAATCCACTTGTAACTAAACGACCTGAGTAACTTTATATTTTTTAAAGAGAACCTACCTGGAAAACACTCTTTAAATGAACATTTTATTAAAATGGAAAGTATGAAACAGAAGGGTAATTAGACAAGTTGCTCTTTGCTACTCCTGCTGATAGGATAAACTCAGAAGACTCTCCGAGTTCCCACTGCCATATATAAATCAAGACTCAAGCTGTGGTTGCAGCAAAACAGTTCTGGGATAATTTTTCTTTATATCTTGGGGGTTCGGGCCAACTGATTGGAGAGATGTAATGCAGTTAAATGAATAAATGTATAATATGCACTCTCTCATATATGTGTGTATATGTAGACATGCGCAAATTGCCTTCTCTAAACTAAAAAGGTGGAAACAGAAAATATGCCCCACGGATTGCATTGAGATCACTCAGGCTAAACAGAGCATCTGAACAACAAATCCCCTAATGTAAAAGAGGATCCCCATACTCCTACCATTTCTTCCACTCAAGGATTTCCTAAACATTACGTCAGTGCTAATTAATCTGAGTCAGAACAAAAGAAGAAGACCTTTCATTTTATAGACTGGCAATTCTTGATGGATTTAAAATGATTCGTCAAGGTAAAGGATTTAAGCTGGGCAAAAATGGTACGACCCTTCAGAGATACAGTGTCCTCAACCTTGCCGTTTGACCTTCACAACTCCTGATGCACTTTGCCTTCTCTAAGTCACCATCAGTCCAATACTCTAGCCTGCTCAGTTATCCCATGAAGACTTTTCCTGGATAATCTCCATCATTATCTCACTTCAGCAGTCCCATCAAACTTTAGGTGAGAAGCCTGGATTCCTCAGAACAGAATCGTAAGGAAAAGTCACCTCCTAAAGAATGTCACTTATTTATATGCCTTAAGCTCAAACCCCTTGTTAGACTCATAGACCCTGCTGGTTATTGGGATCTCCAGGACTTTTTTCCGTTTTCTCCACCCCCTACTCAAATAAGTAGTTCAGGTCACTGTTGGCCTACCAACAGGTGCAGGCAATCAACCCAAGTGTGGAGCAGGAAAGACCCCTTATTTGGCCAAGGCTGCAACACAGCTTGGCAAAGATACAGGGTGGTCCTGGGCATATGACATACTTGGCTTTTAATCCCATTCCCACTTTGTCTGCAGTGGGACTGTGGGGAAGTCACTAAAACTCCCTGATCTTGGGTTCCTTATCTGACTAATGAGAATCTGACATCCAGGTCCCCACTTTTCTAAACTGGGTGGGGCCTTAGCATGATAATTAAATCTCAATATCCTGTATTCTATCACTACAAATGGTGACTTATTCCAAATGCCATTTCTCAACCTCTGATTTTACTTTATCTGGAACATGGGCATGCACAATTCTACTATATTGCTTACACTGCCTATCTGGGATCTGCATACTGTGTGTATTTTCTAGACTATTACAAAGTGGGGAAAATATGCATACATAACATTGAGCACCTCTGAAATTAAAAGATACTTTATGTTTTTTGTCTTTTCTTTTTTTTTTTTTTTTCTGGGACAGTTTGCATTCTGTCACCCAGGCTGGAGTGCAGTGGCATGATGATCTTTGCTCATTGCAACTTCCCCATCCCAGGCTCAAGTGATCCTCCCACCTTGGCCTCCGGAGTAGCTGATACTACAGGTGTACGCCACCACACCTTGCTAATTTTTTATTTTTTATTTTTACTTTTGGTAGAGACAAGGGTTTCATCACATTGCCCAGGCTGGTCTCAAACTCCTGAGCTCAAGCAACCCTCCCACCTCAGCCTCCCAAAGTTCTGGGATTACAGGTATGAGCCACTGCTCCTGGCTGAAAGATATTTTAAAGAGATCAAATCAAGTATGAAAATCAAATATGAGTATCAATAAAAGATGTAACTATCTGATTTGTTTTGCTTGTTTTAAAAAACTTATTGTTTCCTCCAGAGGAAATATTTAGAAGGCATTTAAATTATATAAGCTTGCTGTTCTCCTTTCCTACTGCTGTCAATATTTTTATTTAAAAAGTAACAATAAGACTTCAAATAAAATCTGACTGGTAGCAGTCACAGAAATCTGTGTTGAGATTTCAGATGCTCATAGAAATAAAACCATATTGACTGCACTTCAATATATTGACAAGAGTTGGGAGGAAATGTGAGGAAATATAGGGCAAAAGTTTTCACACACAGGCAAAAATACACAATCAATACTTCAGTTCCTACGTATTTAAATACCTATTAATTGTTCTACTGTGCCTTCAACTTTCACGTCTGTTAACTTTGAAAAAAAAATGATATATTTCTTGCTCCTCTAGGAAAACAAAAAGCATCAGAAGAATTTTCAGTTAAGACAAAATTCACAAACAGCACAAATCACTATCCATATTTCTCAAACCAGAGCTCCTATTGTAGTTCCAACTTCATTGATATGGTAATCATCATCATCATCATCATCATCATCATCATTATGATAAGTCTCTTGGTGTCATATACTGGTATGTTTATGTAGGCATTATGCCATTTTTAATATATATATATATATATACACACAAATATATATATATGTGTGTGTGTGTGTGTGTGTGTGTGTGTGTATAAAATTTCAGATAAGAAGGAATAAGAAAGAATACAGTCTAACTTGTCCCCTGAAGATGCAGAAGTAGAGACTCTCAGAGATGAATGGACTTGCTTCAAATCACATCACAGTATTAGGTAGTTGAGACATCGGAATTAAAAGCTAAACCACAGGCCCAGGTACAGTGGCTCATGCCTGTAATCCACTCTTTGGGAGGTCAAGACTGGAGGATCACTTGAGGCCAGGTGTTTGAGAACAGCCTGAGCAACATAGTGAGATGCCATTTCTGGAAAAAAAAAAAGAAAGAAAGAAAAGCATGGTGGCATGTGTCTGTAGTCCTACCTACTCAGGAAGCTGAGACAAGAGGATCACTTCAGCCCAGGAGGTCAAGTCTGCAGTGAGCCAAGATCATGCCACTGCACTCCAGCCTAAAGGACAAAGCCAGACCCCTTCTCAAAAACAAACAAAAAAAAAAGAAAAAGAAAAAGAAAAAAAACTAAAATGTGGGGGGAGAAGCCCACAAAAATGTACCTATGCAGTTAATGGGATTCTTACAATTCTCCTTGCACATCTTAAAATGCGCGCCACTTGTTCCATTTTCTTTGGTGGAACATTAGCTTTCTCCTCCTCCTCTGCCTTCTCTTCTTCCTCCTCTTCCTTTTGCTTCAAGACAAAGGAGTAAGTTCTCCCTTTTGAAGCTACAGCAATAATTGTAAAGCTTTCTTCACCTTGACTGTTGTTAGTGAAAACCTCTGCTTGGGTTAAAGCCCCTTTTCCCTTTTTATACTGTTGTCTCTCTTCACTTGACCTAAGGTCACACATTAAAGACTAAATTTCGTCATGAAATTTCTGAGCAAATTTTCACGTATTGATGTGCTTCTATAAAAAGTTTGGAAAGCACCCCTAAGGCCATTGACATTGCCAAAGGATAACAAATTACCTAACCTTGGATTGGTCTAGCAAGCCAAGCTCAAAGTGTCTCCTGCTAAGGATGTACTAGACCCTGTATCTACGTTAAATCAATTGGTTTTCACAAAAACCTCATAAAGTAAGTTCCAGCTTCAATCTCATAATTATAAATAAATAGGCTGAAGCAAGTGAGTCTTAGAGAAGTTCTTTAACTTGCTCCAAGTCTGAGAGGTGGTAGAACCAGGGCTTGAATCTATGAGCCACCTGACCCTGAAGCTTGACCCTTATTACTGTCTCTGCCCACAGTAGCTCATGTTGGCGGCATCCTTACACTAGGCAACGTAGTATGCTAAGTGCTCAACCTGCAATATCTCATCGGTGATTTATAACACTTTGCAAATACTATTGGCAGTGCCATCATTTTACAGCAAAATAGGGCTGGTGGGGGTGGCCTATGCTTGTAATCCCAGCACTTTGGGAGGCCAAGGTGGGAGGATTGCTAGAGCCCAGGATTTCAAGACCAGCCTGGGTAATACGGTGAAACTCTGTCTATAAACAAATAAAAATAAAAATAATATACAGATGACAAAATAAGAGATTAGAAAAGTCAAGCAACATTTTTTAAGGCAAAGGAAAAAGCACACTTTTTGGCATGAAATAACAAAACTGGCCCTCTAAGTTGCCTCGATTCATTTACACTTTGACATGCATGCTGGCCTGGCTAAAGAATATGTACATGAATATGAGTCTTTTGCTCACTTGCAAGAGTAAAAGAAAAATATTTGAATTGCTAAGGTGAGAACCATCATGCCAATAAACATCAAAACACTCTTAATCCTTTGATCAGTGAATTCTATACCTAAATAAAATAATTATTGCTTTCATAAAATGTCTCTGTTTACTACCGACAGAGAGCAAACTGAGCTAGTATGTCCTGCAATAGCCTTTAAATAACCAAGGAGAGATCAAAATAAAAATAAATCTTGACCAGATTTATAGGTGCGCCTTGATTAGTTCTTGTTATTTTCCTTCAAATAAGCAACACCTGAAAAAAATGAAAAGGGAATGTTGAGACCAGATATCATGTAATAGATGGGCTTTGTCTGACATACAGTATGGCATAATGCCGAAAAAATAATGCTGGCCCATCATTCGTGACACTTACCAGCTAAGTGGAGCAGAGAGAAAGACAAAGCGGATTTTTCAGGATGCGGAACGGGGTCACCACTTGGATTTCAACAAATTATCACTTGTTTTACTGAACTTCTCAAAGTTTTGTGTTAGTGTAGCATTTTGTCGCTTTCTCTAAGACAACAGGTTTTTCTTTTGCTTCAACTGGTAACATTTTTTTGAAAAATTCTACCATTAAAATCAAATGTAGTTTATTCAAGTATAATTCCATTGCTTGCTAATGAGAAAGTATGTCTTTTAAGAATTTTAATTATGTACAATGTGATGAAACTGGAATTATTTACCTACTCAGCCATCTCTTTCTCCTTCGCACTCCCACTAACACTCAGATCTTCTCAAAGTGAGATGCCATAATTAATAGAAATGCCAGTCAATAAAGCTAAGGATTTTTCTTTTTAAAACATTTTAATTCTCATTTTTCTGTAAACTATCTTTTTAATGAAAACTTCATTTCCTTCAAGCAACACTTTATTTACGATGGATTTGGCTAGTTGAATAAAAATACCTGTTAAAGGAGAGAAAGTTCCCTTCGAAGCTGTTGAAATCTGATTTCATTTCAGATTCTAGAACTAATGTTGTTTTTTGTTTAAATAGATTTTGTCTGTCAATTTCCAGACCTGCTGTGCCATCAGCTTGTATGGACTGCTGTGGTCAACACGGGGGTTGTAGCAGCAAATTTTATTATGGACTGGTAATTGAATTGAACAGGTTTACATTTGAATAGATTTACTACATCATGATCTCTGACATACTGCATGGGACTGAAATCCCTCTCCATCCATAAAGATACATTTAAGACAGTATCATTCTCTCTAGGCTTAGAAAGCAAGTCTTGAGCCAAGGAGATGGCCAAACATAATTGTGCATTTATATGCAGGGTACAATGCAATATTTCACTGGATTTTTTAAGTATAAAAGAAAAAGAATATTACATTTTTACTCATAACCATCCCATTCTTTTGATTTGGTGGTTGCAGGGAGGTGGGGGGTGGGGTTAAAGAACAGATATTCTGCCATCAAAGTGGGCATTAAGAAGTAAAGGAAAATAAATTATTATTTGAGTATATCAGCAACAGCAGCAGTTCCCTAGAAAACAGATACTTGCTTGATAACAGCAACTGAAGAGGTGTGAATCATAGATAAGCACTGTTCCATTCACTTTTACCAACAGTGTTTAATTAAACACAGTTCACACCTCTTCATTCACTCTTAACACCCTTCAGGACTGTTCCTGCTAGAATTCACAATGGAAAAAATATTTAAGGAAAAATATCTTTTATTCTTCCTCCTTAAACCTGGAAAAGCAAATAGTTGTATAAATTATAGTAGTAAGTCAAACTAATACAAAATATTATGTATTCCTAGATTTGGAGAAGTGACTCCATGTGACTGAGTTTTTCAAAATAAAACCTAAATCTAGATCAATACAAAGTGTTCATTGTTATATTAATTTTAGAACTTTTTAAAAAATGGATTCGCTTTTGAAAAATAATGATTTCTTAACTTTCAAGGATTTGAAATCACTCTTAATTAAGCCTTTTTGAATGAGCATAAGTTAGGGTTGAGTCTCTACAACGAAACTAAGTGGCAACATAACTATAATTAAGGCCAGAAATTGACTGTCAATCACCGATCATTAACTTTCAGAAATATGTTTTGTTTGTTACTCTGCCATAGGGTTTAAGGCAATGGTAGCTTACGTTCCACTTCACGAACGTAAGCTACCACCAACATCCTGACTAAAAGAAAAACTCTTTGTCATGTGAGTTGGGTGGCTGTTGTCTTAATTATATGTTTTCCTTTATCAAAAGTGTCCTTCTGGCAATTGCACATAAGTTTTCTCTAGCAAGAACCACCTTATCTGTCTTTTTCACTGTTGTATCACTGGAGCCTGGAATAGTGTCTGACACAGGGGAAGACCTTGATACATATTCAGCAAATGGATTATAAATGTAAAACATGTTAACTCTGAAAAATCCTAACAGGACCAAAGGCTATACTGTAAAACGTTCCCCCATCCTCATTTTCATTCACCAATGTGACACTCTCACTAATCTTTAGGTATCCTTCCTTCCTTCCACTTTTCCATGTATACACATATGTATATCCAAAACAGTGTGTATCCACTATCTATCATCCATTCTCCTTTCCATCTCTCTCTATATATACATATATATGTATACACACACATACTCTCATACACACACACACACACACACGCACACATAATGAATCATACTATTTACTATTAGAAAACTTGTTCTTATAGATATATATTTACTTGGTAATGTATCTTAGTCATCTTTTCATAAACCTTTATTATAACATTATTCACTTCTTTGTTTTTAGCTCTTTCTCAAGGAAAGAACAAAGCTGAAGACTAGAAGAATTTGAGAGGGTCTTCTCTGTTCCTATTTGACAAGTAAAAGGCAGAGAAACATGATGTGAATTTCAGATATCCAAACATAATTTGATCTACTCATCTTCCTATAACATTGTTCACAGTAAAAATCTTGAAAGAACAAACCAGGAAAAATTATGACACTAGGTGATGGCACACACTCATTGACACTCTGGTTCACTCTTGGTGAATTAACATGTGAGCCTATTTGGATTTAAAAGTTAAAAAATAGGGGATCTCCAGTAAGAACAAAATATACTAATAGGACAAGCCCCAGAAACAAAGCATAGTTCTATGATGTAACGGAAGTCATACATTTAAATATTTAATGAATCTAATTTTCCACCAAACATTAATTACCACTTTTTCATTGTGTTACTTTATAAAACTGTGTTTATTACAAACTCTGGTGGATGTTCTGAAGAAAAGGAAACAGAACATTCTAAATGCAGTATGTAAAATGCATATTTACAAAAACACACAAGTACAGCAATGCATAAAAGAACAAAAACCAAATGGTAGGCCTCACAAAGCAAAGAAAACTCTTTATCCATCTCCAAGCTAAAAAGTGAGTTTCAGTAGAAATGCTGAAATATACAAATATTTCGGACCTTTGACATGTGTGGAATAGCTGAGTGGCATCTAGAATTGATGGGTTCAGTTCCTGGCTCCACCAATTGTAAACTGTGTGAGCTTAAGCAATTTGTTTAGCACAGAATACATGTCACTATTACTATTTTATGCTTGTTGTTCTTATCCCCCACTGGAAACAAATAGCAATTTTAATATCATATTTCAAGCTCTTAGTAATAGAAAATAAAGCCTAAAAGGTTGGAAAATAATAAAGAGTGCTTTAAACTCAAGATTAATTTAAAAAAAGAAAAGAAAAGAAAAAAAACTCTCTGCAAACCTAGTAATAAGAAGAAAACCAAAAAGTCAATGACAGTAGCCTCTTGGTTTGTCTTCGTCTCCTTTGCCTTCTGCAATGTGTAAAGAAGGAAGAAGCACAACAGTTAAGCACAGCTGGTGTGTTCAGCTGTGCATAAGATTCTCCTACCTTGTCCCTTCCTGTTGATGTCAGGCAGTTCGCCATAAGGTATCAGAAAGTCCAGGTGTAAAGAAGGAATATTCTGCCATCAGAGTCAGGGTACTTACTGTTACCTCATCTTTTTCTGGTTTCTCTAGAATTGGTGGAATTTGTTGCCTCCCAACCACACACCAAAATCTAAAGCTCAGGGGCACCAGCAAAGAGACTTACCTTCTTTCAGCATGCCCACTTTTAAACACTTCATGAAGCGGCAAGCCTGGCAGGATTTACGTCTGCGCTTTGTGATTTCACATTCATTCGTGGCAGGGCAGCTGTATTCTATATTGCCTAAAACACAAGTTTGAAAAAAAGTTGTCAGATGTGCAAGATCCAGGAAACATTAGCATCCCAAAGGCAATGTCAACTCTATTATTCTTACTCCCTCACCCCAAAAAATGTCACGAGACTCAAGAGAAATGTCAGAAACGTCATCACACTGGATGCTCTGCTATAATCAAGAACACACATCATGAAGCGCTTCAAAAGACGAATTTTAAAATTAGCCTTCAGAACACTATGCTGGGTTCACCCATGCAAAGTAAGAGTCTTCCAGAATCTTGCGATCCAAAAGAAATTTCAAAATAGATTATGTTCATGAAACACAAATATCAAAACCAGAGTCTTGGATTGTCAATCCTGGATTTATTTTGGTTCCTAATACTTTGGTGCATTAGGCTTATTGTCTTTCCGACATTGAACAAGGTAAACTTCACTCTGGAATGACATGTAAACTAATCTGGGATGTTAGAGTAAGCTCCTAAAGGGCAGGGACAGAAATTACACAGCTGTTGCTACAGCACTTACCAGAGCCTTACAACACAACTCTGTGCTTGGTAAATGCTTACTGATAATGGTGATGATAAGGAAGATGATGGTCATCATCATTATCATCATAATCATGAGGTTTGTTACATAATTTTCATAATTAATTCCAAACACTGAAGTTCCCTGATGTTAGAACGAAGAATAAACTGCTATGAAATTGTATTTTTAATATGAGACTGTATCATTTATGGTAGTACCTACATACTTAGAACAATACCTATGAAACCAGCAGAAGATCCAAACTAAATTCTTTTTCAATTAGTACCAATGACAGCGTGTGGGACGTGCTCTGGGGCTGTCTACAGCTTTATAAAGAAGCTGCCTTTAAAATAAAGCCTTTCTCCCCTATCAGCTCTGTCACATACTGCTTGAAGGTCTTTCCTTACTTCCTAACCCTTTCCCCTTGTGATTAAGTGCATTAGTATCTTAATGAAAATGCATTCTGTTTATTGCCCTCTTGGGAAGGGGGAGGTCATCACACCAAATGCATAAATTGTCATCAGAGACGGTCCGAGCATAATTGCAATTTTGCTGCTCCGTGTTTGCAATACTCAGGGTCCGTCCAAGTCCCCTGAAACATGCGCAGTTTCTAGTAATTAGCATAGAGTCTGCCTGGGACCACAGCATTGATGAAATATTTCAGAGTTAATCACACTTTGTAAACACTGATTTATATTGACTACCTTTCTCCAGACTGATGTCTCCTCATTAAATATCACATTAGTGGATTGCAGGATAGTACAAAGACTCAACTACTCAGCAACTGCTAATTCAACAGGAAGTAATACCTAACCACATATAACTACTGAAAATGGTTAAGTATGCATGACTTGAAAAAAAAAAACGCATTATAATTTGAGATAGGCTATCAACATTGCCTATATTAGCATTCTAATTCAGGGCATTTATAACAATAAAAGCAACTACTTTTTAACAGGAGGTTAAATAATAAGAGTAATATTAATTGCATCAACAGAAGTATATACCATTACCTTCCTTGAAGATATTACTGATGCTATACTCTTAGAAAACCAAGGATAAGTCAAAGAAATCAGGGTGGCTGGGTCACAGCTAAGAATAAAAGGATTTATTATCTGAACTTTAGATGAACCACTCTTCAGAGTTTCTTTAACCATCCTTGAATACTTATGTTGTATCAAAAGAGTGTTGCTTTTAATTTTCTAAGGGTTAATTAGTATTCCATGACTAGAACCTTCCATCCTGTACAGCTCCCCCTATACTTACTCAAAAAGAAACAGGCCTTTGCTGTCTTAAGAAGGACTGAACAGTGACTGGTTAAAAGGATCAAAAAGAAAGAAAAAAAAAAAGTTTGCCAAACAGCATTCCTTTCCTTTCTTTCTGCCTGAAAAGTCAGTATGAAGTAACACTTTGTTCGCTTCCCTTATCAAGGCATGAGTGCTAGCCCTGCATACCTTTAACCCAGTGCTAAAAGCTTCTACCAGGATGAGCCACTGCCACAAACGTAATCACCATTCTTTGAAAACCTGTTCCACTTCCTCTTTGAACACCGTATCCTCATCCTTCACATCAACATACTTCTGGCAAGAATGCGCATCAGGCATGTGTGAGCTCACACCTGGACTATGGGAGTTATCTCCTCCCTGGGCTTTTCGCCTCCATCCTGACCCACTCTAATCCACGTGGCTGCTTTGATCATGTCATCACGCTAAGTTTTAAAAATCAATAGATCTCTTTGCCCTCCTGAATGAAATACAAACTATAAGGCTTACAAACAAGGTCCTCTCTCTGTCTTTCATCTACTTTTCCAGAAATATTGCTATTATTACCTGACATGAACTTTTTGAGGAAGCCAATTTGATTTATTCATTTTTTGCTAAGTATCCTTCAGATTTTCCTCTGAGAATTATCTACCTTTGTCACTTTTTCTTTTTACAATTATTTCCAAGTCTCCTGTTCAATTCCAACTCTACTCGAATCTTTCACGAGAACTTCTCCGACTATCCCAGCAGAAAATGATTTCTTGGTTTTCATATCTTTTTGGGTACTCTCATCATACCAAGACAGACCATATTTTGTTATACTTTTCATACACATATTACCCATTGGATGGTAAGACACTAGGGGGCAATGAACATTTCTTATGCAGTATAAAAACCATCCAGGCCGGGCAGGTGGCTGTAATCCCAACACTTTGGGAGGCTGAGGAAGGCAGATCACTTGAGGTCAGGAGTTCAAGACCAGCCTGGCCAACATGGCAAAAGCCCATCTCTACAAAGAATATAGAAAAATAAGCCAGGAGTGGTGGTGTGCACCTGTAATCCCAGCCTCTTGGGAGGCTGAGGTGAGAGAATTGCTTGAACCCAGAAGGCAGAAGGTACATGAGCCCCGATCATGCCACTACACTCTAGCCTGGGCAAGAGAGAAAGGCTCCATCTCTCTCCCCTCCCCAGTAAAATAATATACTTAAAATAACAGAATTCTCTTATCTCAGGGTCATTATTATGAACATGAATTATGGTGCTCTAATACAGTGTCACAGGATCAAGTGAGCTGCCTGTCCACTAGGAAGCAATGTTAAAAACAGTAGGAAAACTATTTCACACATAATCACAAAAATAGAAAAAAGGACCAGGCGTGATGGCTCACACCTGTAATCCAGCACTTTGGGAGGCCAGGGAGGATGGATCACTTGAAGTCAGGAGTTCAAGACGAACCTGACTAACATAGTGAAACCCCATCTCTACTAAAAATACAAAATAGACGTGGTGGTGCACAACTATATTCCCAGCTATGTGGGAGGCTGACGCAGGAGAATTGCTTGAAACCAGAGGTTGCAGTGAGCCAAGATGGCACCATTACACTCCAGCCTGGGCAATAAGAGCAAAACTCTGTCTCAAAAAAAAAAAAAAAGGAATTCTAGTTCATATTTTGATATCGTGAATAGTACCTTTGATAAAAATGGGAAAAGGCGTGGCAAAAGGGGAAATACTATGCAAAACAAACCACAAAACCTTCTGTGCAGTAAAGTGTGAATAAAAGAGGAAATCATAAAGGAAATTATAGTATATGGGAAATAAAAACCCATCCTGATATGTATAGGATAAGAATAAAAGAAAAATAAAATAATACAGATAGAATGTACCAAATGAATTATATAATTTTTATCTTACTATATAATTCCTATCAGTATTAACAAAATAAGTGCTCTCAGGATTGGAGCTACATTGGAGAAAATATTTAGGATTGGTTCAATAATAGTAGCTAGATCTATGAATGACTCATCTAAGAATAATTATGTAAAGATTTTTAAATCTCTTCAAAAGGCAGAAGGGAATCTGTCAAATAATGACACAAGACTTTTGGATCACATTAAAAGACTCTGGTCTCCTTTGTATCCGTCATATTCCATAATTCTTCAATGACAAAGGGAAAGGTAAAAGCAGGGGAGGTTTTCCTAGTGTCTTAGAATGAAATCTTGGAGTAGGACCTCTGCTTTATTCCTTTTGAATCCTCAGTGCTTATCAATGAGCCAGAAATTTTGTGTTATGGCTGGTTTGGGACAGAGAGAGATGGTTCCTGATACTAACGAGTCCACATAGAGGAAACAAGACGTGTAAACAAACAATACAGTTTAGTGGGTGCTGTCATGGTTCAGGATGCAGTACTGGCACGTACATGTATTCCCACAAACACAGGGATGATGCTTAGGAAGATCAGCAAGTTCTTCACATAGGAGCAAATGCCTGGACTATGCCATGAAAAATAAACTAGCGGCTACATTGGGGTAAAGGAATCTTCCCAGAGTTACAGCAAATACAACATGGATGTAAAAATTTACCCCGAATGGATGGAAAACACAGTGGTCCAGTGTCTTCACAAATGATATATTTTTAGCTGAAATGTATAGAAATTGTTTCTGATAAACTGGGCCTCTTTCACAGATATTTTCATTCAAAAAAGTTGCCTTGACACGTATGGATAATAACCTTGATTTCACTAAGTAACTCTGGTTTATATCTTGAAAAACAAGTCAACATCATTCTAATAATTTATTTGCTGGAGGAAAACCTCTCTAATTTCCAAGCCCTCCCATTGAGTTATTTAGTTCACTGTTGTTGGCGATGATGATCACCCACCCAACAAACTCTTTGATCCATGTTAGAGTCTACAGAGATTGTGCCCTTGAAAAACCTTCCCTGATGCTTTCTGTATTCAATAAAGAAAGCATTTTATCCTAAATATGTGCTGCCCCAAGCACCTGTGTAACAATGTTACATCTATTTTGGTAATGGTTCAAAGACATGATTCCCAGTAGACCATATGATCTCTATGGGGCACTTGTTTTCCTTCCATTCTCTAAAAGTGGAAACTAGACAAAAATATTTCCAATAACAACTATGGGCACCTGGAATGTGAAGACTGGATATTCATTCAGGAGGATGCAGAAGTTATTGTTCACAGCACAGAATTTTCATTTCAGACACGGAGTTTTCCTGGATTATAGGTTGCTATTTTCTGGGACACAGTTGTTAGATGGCACCGGGGACTGAATTGGGCAGCTACTGATGACACGACTAGAATTTTCCCAGTTTTGTCAATAGCTAGGGAAGTGCACTCTGAGGCAGAGGGAGCCAAATCAACATGGAAGCTCTGGGTTTTTAAACCAGGCTGACAAGAATGATAGAGCAATTTATAATATCTCCTGGCGGCTTTTCAGAAAGTCCCGGGCTCTGATTACTTATTTCAGAGTCTTTTGTACAATTAGTTTGCAGGCAATATAATTTTCTCACTTACTGCTTGATAGAATCTTGCAGCTAGCTGGCGGATAGAATAACAGGGTGTATGTAAAACTCCAGCCTGGAGTGCCAGGAGATAATTTGTATATTCCTCTCAGTCACTTAATGGACTTTTACAGTTTGTCAGTGAAAGGGCTGAATGATGCAAATTAGCATGGCATCTCAAAATAAAAATATATGTCAAATCTTTATTCCTGAATCACATCACTCCCACATGGTAATGATGCACTTGGATTTATGTAATTCCTAAGACTTGTCCTCTTTTTCATACATACAGACATCATAATTGTAAAGCCGATTTGAAAGCATCTGTATATTTCTCCCAATTGTTTTAATTTTATTAACAGAACCAAATGGCTTGCAATGACCCACAGGGCACTCCAAGTGAGGTTTATCCAATTGTTTTTTAACATTAAGTGATTTAAAAATAATGGGATTTGCCTCAGTACACAATTACAGAGCACTAAAAACATGCAGGCAATAATCTGTAGTTTTTTTTGTTTTAAATGCCCTAAAACAGAAACAAGAAAAAAAGAAAGAAAACTCTTTATTGCATATTAGTAAAGGTTTTTCAATTTTTACAGTAATCCAACTTTCCTTTTTTGCTTTGTTTTTCTTTCTTGTTTTCAATGCTTTGTTTCTAGCTACTCTCTGCTCATTTCCACCTGAAAGAGAAAAATCATACTACCTATAGCTGAGATTCGTATTAGAGAATAATAATTTATTATATATCTGTAGCTTTAACAAGTCATAATTACATCAATGCACACATAAGTTAAGGGAGCTATTTGTTCTTCAAAGAATGCATCCAAAGTTAGATTTCAACTAAGTTATGTAGGAACACTACACTTGATCTCAAGGGATTCTACCAATACTTTTTAGTGCTTCCTTTAGAGCTGCCACCAGAGCCACTTTACAAGCTATAAACAGGGGTTGGGAGGCACTATATTATACGTCATTTTCACCCAACCTTACTGCCCTTTTCATTTTGACATGAAACCAGATGATTTTTGTTCATTACTAAATTTTAAGTCTACCCTTAAAGGTCAATGACTTGCCATCACTGAAGCAATCGCGAGAATCCGTCTCAGGTTCTAAAAGAGAATTTTCAAAAATACTACAAGAAATGGGTAGTATCACTATACTGATGGGACCCCAGACCACCTGCCAGGTGAGGTTGTGGCATACTGAAGCAGAGGAAAGGAGGGTCACATCAGGTTAATAGTTAGACCTGGCTCTTACCAAAGCAATTTCATACACAGGAGTGTGCTTAAGTCTCATGATCTTTGCCTCTGTACTGTCTCTCTACCCTATAAAAAATGAGGTGGGGGACAGGAGAGTATAGACAAGGTCTTTTTCTAGTTGATTCTTTAGCATTCTCTAGGATTAAGTTCTGATAATCATAAGTGTAGTAAATAAGAGGCAGATAGCATAGTGGCGCAAATTGCTGCATTTTCGAGGTGAAACTCAAGCCTCACTCCCAAGTAGCAATGGGTGATGCTTTGCCTTTAAGGAAAAAAGATTGGTAGGATATCCACAAGCAGTCAGGCTTTTAAACCCTAAGCAATCTCTAGCCACTGGAGATCACACACTCTGGTTTCATCCTACCGTGTCTTTTGTTTGGGACAGTCACCAAGGCTGCTGTCTGTGCCAGTACAGACCACATCCGTGTGTAATATTTCTAACAATAAAATTTTATTCCTCCATGGTATTGAATGAAAAATGGGCCGGGCATGGTGGCTGACGCCTATAGTCCCAGCACTTTGGGAGACCGAGGCAGGTGGATCACGAGGTCAAGAGATCAAGACCATCCTGGTCAACATGGTGAAACCCCGTCTCTACTAAAAATACAAAAATTAGCTAGGCATGGTGGCGTGCACCTGTAGTCCCAGCTACTCGGGAGGGTGAGGCAGGAGAATTGCGTGAACTCAGGAGGCAGAGGTTGCGTTGAGCCGAGATCGAGCCACTGCACTCCAGCCTGAGTAATAAGAGCAAAACTCTGTCTCAAAAAAAAAAAAAAAAAAATGGTTAACATTTAAAAATGCTATAAAATGGAGGCAAATTAATTAGTCTTGACTTTGTTCCAGTTTAAAAAAAAACCAGATCTTCCCTCAGGTTCCCCTAAATTTGTATACATGGGCATTCCTTTATCTCTTTAGTTCTATAACTATCAACTAAACACTAGTCATCGTGTATGTTCATTTTAAGACAAAATTTTTGCATGCCCATTGTATGTCCATCTTTAGCATATTATTTTGCATATACTTGAGAAAAATATCTGAAGAGGAATGAGTGACAGGAGAGGAGGAGAAAAGAAAAAAAAAAAAAAAAAAGGCTAGGTATGTGGCTCACACCTGTATTCCCAGCACTTTGGAAGGCTGAGGTGGGTGGATCACCTGAGGCCATGAGTTTGAAACCAACCTAGCCAAATGGCGAAGCCCCATCTCTCCTAAAAATACAAAAGAAAAAAAAAAAAAAAGTAGCCAGGCATGCTGGTGCATGCCTGTAATCCCAGCTACTCGGGAGGCCAAGGAAGGAGAATCGCCTGAACCCAGGTGGTGGAGGTTGCAGTGAGCAGAGATTGTGCCATTGTACTCCAGACTGGCCGACAAAGCAAGACTCCATCTCAAAAAAGAAAAAAAAAGGAAGGGAAAGGAAGGGAAAGAGAAAGGAAAGAGAAGAAAAAGGAAAAGGGAAAGGGAGAAAGAAAATGCAAACCTAGGTTCAAATTCCAGCTCTGCCATTTTATTAGCTATGTGAACTTGAACTAGTTGCCTTTGTTACCCTGTTCGCTAAAGCACAAAAGCGGAATAATCATATCTGCTTTTAACTTTGTAAGAATTACATGAAACAAAGGTATTAAGATCATATACATATAGTTTTGGTCCCTTTTCTGAGGAAAATGGAGAGAAATGTGTTAAGATTCCGTGTATTATTATTTACCTCGAATCCTAAGACTTTAATCTGGAGTTTGCAAATATTACAAAATAAAACGACCTTTCTCAGGTTTATGCAAGGCTGTGAAAATGAATATGCCATTCACTCAGAAATGCTGAAAGATTTTGTCTTTGCAACACTTGTAGTGAGAGCATTTAGCTATGTTCTACAGATATTGAGAAGGAAGGAAGACAGTCATTCTTACAAGTACCAAAATGTCTGAGAAGTGAGTTTCTGAGGCATGAACCACATCTTGTGAACACTTCCTGTGTCTACCTTGGAGCACATACAGTGACTATTGCTGGGTGTGATCCGATGAGAATAGAGGGCAAAGGATTTGCAAAGCTCTTCAAAAATCTTCTCCCAGCCTCATCTCCTGCCACAGTCCAGGTCGACTTCTACCTCATCTCAAGCCCACCTTCTTCTCTGATACCCACATGGCATTACTTAAAATTCCTAGAAAGTAGCATTCTTTCCTGCTGCTCCTCTATATGTGCTGCTTCTATCATTTCTCCAGTGAGACTCTCCCAGGGCTCCCGAGACTGAGTTAGGGGTCCTTAGGGGAGTAACTAGTTCATCCTGCACTTACCTTTCAGGTGAGTCCTTCTCTTAGCACTTAACACACTTCATTATATGTGTCTGTGGAATTGCCCCCATCCTGTCCCAACTGCATATTCTTTGAGGGCAGGGTCTTACTCTCTTCAGAATCCTCTGTGTCCAAGAGACTGTCAGGGCAAGTCAATGACCCATAGAAAACACTCATTTGTCAACTCAATTTTTAGTGATTCTATTATTCATTCCCCCATTTTAGTGTTTAGCCCTAAATTATTCATTAAAAACTTAGAACGGAAGTGTTAGCCATCCACCAACAGTACATCAGATGGCATAAAGCAACACAGATTTATAGGATATTGGATTTCAAAGAGATTCTAAATTCCAGTTGCTTCAGCCCCCTTGTTTTATGTAGAAGACCATAGAAGGGGTAAAGATATAATGACTTATCCGTTATCACTAGAACCTATGATCACTCCACCCTCTTTACAAGAATATGGGCTAGTTAACTGCAGAAATGAGACAAAAATGAGACATTCCAACATCCAGTTCAATGGCCTTTAAATGCATCCATAGAAACTTAGATATCAATACCTAAGGACTGGATAATAACAAACACTAAGACTTACATGTAGTCTCTGATGTGCTTTACATTATGAACTCCCATTTTGTGATTAGAGATTTAAGGCAGAGAGAAAATAAGGTAACACACCCAGAATCATGTAGCTAACAAGCACTAGAGCCAGAATTTGAACGCAGGCAATCTGGATCCAAAGTCTGTGCTCTTAAATATGAGGCGATGCTGCCTAACTCTAATCTTTTAAAAGTAATTAACTGAATGTTGTTTAGAATAGAAATAAAAATGAAAATCCCATCTTCTGAAAAAGCACTTTGTGTAGCTATTGCTGTTGCTATTGTTGCCAGTCAGAAAGCAAATTTTGATGCCTGGCATAGGAGCCTGAGAGTGATAGGTTCAGGGTGGATGTTGGCATTGTCTTTTGCTGTGGTCAGACTCGTGGTGTGAGGGCAGCTGTGGGATAGGATAGGGTTGCTTTTAGAGAATGGAATCTCTCAACACCTCAAAAAGAAATCCCTCAATTCATCTCTGTACCAGTATGGTTGGTGGCCAGTTTAATTCCACAGAAACCAAACAGAGCATGTCACCAAAGCAACAGGTGTCAGGATATACACAATGCATTTTAACAATCCCAAAATAATGCTATTGTTCATGATGGAAAAAAGAAAAGAGTAATCCATAATCATGAGGGTGTGTCCTGAAATACATTTAAAAGGGACTGATAAGTGTATAATAAAAATACACTAGTGAAAATGATGGAGAAGATAAACTTCAGTCTCTTCCAAGGACTGAAGAAATTCAATGTTTTTAGTTCTGATATAACGATATCTTCTTGTAAAATGGCAACTGTTTTTTACAGTATAAAATGCATATCTTACATGATACGTACAGCCATTTCATCTTAGTTTTTAAGCTCTTACACAGATCACGTTACAGAAGTCCTTATAAAAGAGCTCAAAGATGACCACTGTCACAAGAAACATATAATATCTGAACTGACCATAATCTCCAAATTTGCTGTGCTCTATATCCAACATCAATTTTATATGTTCTTCTTCTACCTATCAATTTTAAACAACCTTGGTGCAAGTCTGCTTATCTGTCTTTCAAAACATGCAACAACAACAAAAGGTTCAGTAATAAAATATTATTGGAAAAGAAAACAATGTTAATACACCTAATGCATTCACTATCTTTGGATAGAAAAAGTTTCAATATGTACATTCTATGGTACATTTGACTTTTGCAGATTGGCACAAGTCTATATGACCAGTTAGTGGCATTTGGATGATACCCTATATGATAAAAGCAGTTGATTCTTAAATAGGAATTTTACTTCTTGGGATTTCCTTCTACATTAAACAAGTATAACCTTTCCTAATACCATCCCTAAATGCTTCTGTTCTTGAATGCTATCGATGTGCCCGAGTTTGTCAGAAAAGAAAAAATGGAATTAGAGTTTTAAGATCAAGTTCATATATTCAACAAATATCAGCATCCTCTAAAATGAATACTGATTTGGGGAACTCCTTGACATAAGTAATGGTCATTGATCTGTGAGTAAACTGTAGGAGGCAGTATAACATACAGATTCTGAGCTAACGTACTGGAGTCAAATTGGGCTGCCTCATTCTACCATTTTCCTGGTGCCTTTGGAACAGCTCTTAAATTTGAAGTTACTTTTATGAATGACATGCGGATGGGTACAGTAATTGATACGTTATGGGACTGCTATTAACATTAAGTAAGATCATGTATTTAAGATGCTTAGCAGAGTTCTGAACAGGAAGCAAGCATTGATTATAATATTAGCAATAATTACAGCATCATTAGTATACTCAGGAAAGGAATGCAGGAGAAAGAGCTAAGAGGGACTCAAGAACTGCTGGGGCGCTGGTTCCCAGCACAGAAGTGAGGAAGTGCTAGCCAGAGAACTTCTTCTGGCCTTGTGCTTGTTGGCCAAAAGACAAAGAACTGATGTCTGAGTCAAAAGGCGCTTTGTGAGAAGCAAAAGCAAATGACAAACCAACCAAAAGACGACGCCGTGGACCCAGTCATGAAAGAAGGTAATACATTCAAAAAACAGTAATTATCTCAAGGGTCAGGGAACTTAGGACTGCTGGCTGGACTGAGAGAAAGACAAGGAAAACCCAGAAAACAACGAAAGCTCCTGGCATGTAAAGACCGTACCCGAAGTTTAAAATAAAATTTGAATACCTGAAGTGTCTGCTATGTTAGGGATTTCAGATAAGTGCCTCGCATCTCCTTAGGAAGAGTAAGAAAGAGCGGTATAGAGGAAACTTAGCAGGGAGAGTGGGGTGGGGGGGTTCCTGTTTGATAATTGTCCAAGGGACACAGGGTAAAAATGCCTCCTCCGTTTTGGGATGCTTGTTTAACTCTAACTCTTCCACAGAGGAGCAGGGGTTTGATTGGCAGGCTTTTTCTGAAAGGCCCAGATTGTATGTATTTTTGTCTTTGCAGGTCATGCAGTCTCTGCTGTGACTCCGTAACTCAGCTGCTGTAGCACAAAAGCAGCCGCAGACTATACTAGAATAGGTGTGGCTGTGTTCCAATAAAACTTTCTTTAGCAAAATGGGTTTGGCCTGCAGGCCTTCGTTTAGCCATCTCTTGTCTAAACCATATGGACAAAAGGCTGCAAGGACAAAAATACTGTCTATTATCCATTATTTCCTTTCTTGCTCATGACTCTGTAAGGTAGTTTTTCCCAAGTTAGGTACAGAAACTTCTTTTTTTTGAGACATAGTCTCGCTCTGTCGCCCAGGCTGGAGTGCAGTGGCACAATTTCGGCTCACTGCAACCTCCACCTCCTGGGTTCACAAGCGATTCTCCTTCCTCAGCCTCCTGAGTAGCTGGGACTACTGGTGTGCACCACCATGCCCAGCTAATTTTTGTATTTTTAGTAGAGACAGGGTTTCACCATATTGATCAGATTGGTCTTAAAGTCCTGACCTCGTGATCCGCCCACCTTGGCCTCCAAAGTGCTGGGATTACAGGCATGAGCCAACATGCCTGGCCTAGGTACGGAAACTTTTTAAAGAAATCTTAGTAAATTGATAACTGAAAAGAACAAATGGAAGAATGAGTTTGAGAACTTTTGCTTTAAGTACAACAAAATTCAAAATTGTTCTCCATATAAAACATAGTTGAAAGCTCTGGGGCACAGCGAGGTTTTTCCAAAAGCAGGAGGCACTTTAGGAGAGCGAGGATGCTCTGGAGGCAAAAGTGGGGGGAAAAGGTGCACTCAGGGGCAACACATTGGGCTACATTCCTTCCTTTGAAGAATTCTGTGCTTATCTCTGATCGTCCTCAAATGGAAACTGTAAATAGTACACACTAAAGAGAAAATGGATATCAGAATGCAGATTCGGGAAACATATTCGGATTCACTCTCAAGGTGCATTCAGATTTTCAGCTCTACATTCTAAATTAACAAAGATGTCCTTGAACTAAACCATCTCTAAGTAATACTCTTTCTAGTATTACTCAGAGATGCCCTTAAAAAAGTATATGAAAATCAGGGTTATTCTTCTTTTAAGTCTGCTCAAATCGAGATAAAATAAGATTTAATTCCAAAGAAGATACCAACTTTTTGTTAAAAATAAAGATTAAAAAAATACTTTTGTCCTTCTATCATTCATCAAAAAAAAAAAAAAAAAAAAGAGCCAAACAACAACAAGAAGAAGGGATTGATTCTGAGCTGCCTTCTGGCATGGTCACAAAGTTTATGCAAAGGGATAATTATTCTCACATCAAAACAGGAGAGAAATAAGCCTCTTTCTTCCTAAAATCAAGAGTTAAAAAATACATAAGTGTCATCAGTGGAGATAGATTCCTAGGATCAGTCTAAAACTAACAAACAAAAATTGGGTGGAGAAATGAATGTTAGCTGATAAAAATCCAGAGAACTGACACAGAAAACAGAGACGGTGGTGATACTGAAGAGTTGTGCTCTCAAGCTTCACATTTAAGGAATGTCTAAAAGTGAATTACAAAACATTTAGGTATTTTTAAAACTTAGTTCTGTCTCCTTTATAAAAACCTTGAATATCGTCTAATCATACCATTTGGAATATTCTTAATTCTTCATTTTTATTTTAATAATGTCAATAATTTTGCCCATGGATTAAAACTCTGTCAAGAAAAATACAATCTAAAATAATTCAGTCTTTTAAAAGCTTTAAAAATATACAAGGCAGTGTAATGAGGGGGTTAGGAGGACAGGCTCTGGGTTCAAGATTTCACCAGTTATTCTTTGGGCAATTACTTCTCTGGGCCTCAATTTCCACATCTATAAAAGGATATAATACAATAATGATATGATTGCCTACTTCACTGGGATGATTAAAGAAATAAGATAATTAACATAAAGCAGACAGAACTATGTGTGACATTTTGTAAAATCAAATATATTCATTATTATAAATTAAACTAATATATTCATTATTACTATTAATATTACTATACATGAACAAATTCTTCCTCTAAAGGCATTGCATTACACTGAGGAATCTTAAAACAACCACATACATTATACATATATGTAATTACTTATGCATAAGTCTAAGATGATCAAAGATATACAGATGTTTGGTATGTATATATAAAATCTTTCAAAAATATTTAAACAATCACCTCCTACCCATTAGGATGGTCACTAATGAATTAAAAAAAAAAAATAAGCACTGAAATTCAGAATATGGAGAAATTAGAACTCTTGTGTTCTGCTGGTGGTAATATAAAATGGTACTGCCACGCTAGAAAATAGTATGGGTATTCCTCTAAGAATTATAAACAGAATTACCATATGATCAAGTAATCTCACTTCCTGGCGTGTATATATATCCAAAAGAATTAAAAATAATTTCTCAAACAAGTATTTGTACATACACCCATGTTCACTGCAGTATTATTTACAATAGCCAAGAGATGGAAGCAACCAAAATGTCAGCTGAGAGAGAAATGCACAAAGAAAATGTCATATATCCGTACAGTGGAATATAGTAGTCCTCTCTTATTTGCAATTTCACTTTCAGCAGTTTCAATTACCTAAGGTACAGTACAGTAAAATGTTTTGAGAGAGAGAGACCACGTTCACATAACTTTTAGTACTGTATATTGTTATAATTGTCCTATTTATTTTTGTTAATCTTTTACTGGGCCTAATCTATAAATTAAAGTTTACCATGGACATGTATATATAGAAAAAAAAAAAAAAAACTAGTCTGCATAGGGTTCAATACTATCCACGGTTTCAGGTATCCACTGGAGGTCTTGGTACACATCCCTTGCAGATAATGGGGGACTCTTGCATTATTCAGTTTTTAAAAAGAAATCCTGTCATGCACAACATGAATGAACTTTGATGATATTACGCTAAGTGAAACAAGCCAGTCACAAAAAGACAAATACTGCATGATTCCTCTTATATGAGATATCTAGAGCAGCCAAACTCATAGAAACAGAAAGTAGAATGGTGGCCACCAGGGACTGGGGGTAGGGAGGAATGAGGAGTGGTTTCATGAGTGCAGAGTTTCAGTCTGCCATGACAAAAATGTTCTCAAGAGCTATAGGACAACCATGTTAACTATAGTTAACACTAGTGTACTATATATTAAAAAATGATTAAGATGGCAAATTTTATGTTTTTTTACCAAAATCATTTTTTAAGTTTAAGTGTCATTTCTTTTAAATAAAAACATATTAGCTTTCTTTTTTTTT
>NW_016107357.1:158022-186051 GCF_001604975.1 Cebus imitator
TCAGCTAATTTTGTATTTTTTAGTAGAGATGTGGTTTCACCATGTAAGTCAGACTGGTCTCAAACTCCTGACCTCGTGATTCTCCCACCTCGGCCTCCCAGATTGTTGGGATTACAGGCATAAGCCACCATGCCTGGCCACATACTAGCTTTTAAGCATAAAAGCTAAAATACTACACCAGCACCCTTTACCCAATTTTGTGTTTATGTGAAACTTTTTAAATTGTGTAAGTGAGCTCCGATGACTAGGAATTTTTACATCACTGAAGCCTCATTATCAGCAACTTGAAAAGAAAGTGGAAAGTGAATTAATGCGGTTTATAACTTGAGTGAGTTTATGTATTTTCCAACTTCTAAGAAATTGTCTAAGTTTATCCAGTAATATATCAGGAAAACACATCACTGCCCTGGGCTTTACCAAAAAAAGAAAAACAAATTCTGACTCATGAGTTTTATTCATGTCAAAATTCTGAACCCCACCCAGCCATACCTCACCACTTGCCCGACAGCTTCCACAGCTTGACTTTTAACAAGAACTGGTGTTCCCCTTAGCATCAGTTCTTGCTAATCGTGGATTTAGCAAATCATATTGAGCCACATTCTCCTAGCTGGTTACCAAGCAAAAGTGACCCACATCAATAGGAACTTCTGACAACAGCTCATTCATTTTGGTTTTCTTTCCTACATGTAGAATGAACGTTCTAATGTATCCTACCTGGCTTTAGCCATAACCAATTTTGAATTTTCTGGAGGAGTGGCTTTTATTATATAATTATTTGAACATATGTACAAAAACATGCATTCTGAAAAACATAAAGCACAAAGTGTCATTCCTATTGTTTTACATTCAAGCATTTAACATGTTTTGGGTAGACTGGGGCTATTCTCACAGGGTCTGAATCAACCTTATTTGTCATGACTTGGTTCTGGGTTAAGGGAGCACAAGGAGGAATAAGGGAAAGCTATTAGAGTGTTAAGAAAGGCACGGATGTCTTTGTTTGAGAGTTTATCTCGTAATCAAAGAGCTGCCTCCAGTACCTTCATCAAAACAAATAGTCATCAGATAATAGAGATTATGGATGGCATGTACTCTGGGGAAAGTGCAGGGATCTGTAGGCAAAGAGTCAGCCACACCCGCTTCCTGAAAGTCCATTCGCAAATGTAAAATTCTGCCTTGCAAAAGGCAGGAAAGACAATGGCATATTTATAAGAATTAATTGGACGTGATCTGTGAAGTCCTTTAGACTGGAACATAAAAACAACACAAACTTCCCTCTTAACAGTTACTTGCTAGGAGAGCTCAGAGACTTAACAGGTTGTAATAGGTGAAGGCAGGCTAAAAGAACTCCCCTCTCCCGCCAAAATAAATCACTGTTAGAAATGGCAATGCGACAGCTTCCTTCCCATAAGAGAATGATTGAATCGGGAACAGGTATGTTTGGGTGGTCCAGATGGGTCAGGATAAGGGATGCTCCAACACTGGAACCAGAAAGGCACCAGGTCTTACGCCAGCTGCACCCACACTCAGCACCTGAAGGGCAGTTTTCTGTCAATGCTACTACTTCTGAGGACAAGAGCTCAGGTGAGCCATGGGGAACTGATTTTATTTTCTGAGTGCAGAGGGTTTTATTAAAGAAAAAATAAATAAGAGTAGAGGTTCTGATTAGGTATGCATTTGTAAAGATAATTTATTCCAGAATAACATCCTTATTTTTTTGGATTCTAACATAGGCCATATCTCACAGTAGAATCCATGAAATATGGGCTTATGTTACAGATACATTATAAGTTCAGTTAAAGTATAAAGATAGAACTAAGTTTAGGCCAGGCACAGTGGCTCACACCTGTAATCTCAGCACTTAGGGAGGGCGAGGTGGGCAGATCATTTGATAGGAGCGGAGACCAGCTTGGCCAACATAGTGAAACCCTGCCTCCACTAAAAGTACAAAAATTAGCCAGGCATGGTGGTGTGCACCTGTAATCCCAGCTACTCAGGAAGCTGAGGCAGGAAAATCACTTGAACCCGGGAGGTGGAGGTTGCAGTGAGCCAAGATAGCACCATTGCACTCCAGCCTGGGCAATAGAGCGAGACTCTTGTCTCAAATTAAAAAAAAAAAGAAGAACTAAGTTTAAAAACTATCTAAAGGCTCGTCCTTTTATTAATTGTAACTATCATGAATAAACAATATTGCTATTTTAAAAAGGTATTACTTAAATAAATAAATAAAAATTTAATATCATCAGAGGAATATGGAACACTTACTCTCACTTCTTCCCAATCACTGTGAAGTAACAGAGACGGTAGGAAAGGAAGGTTACCCATTTTGTAAACACATTGTTAGGAGGGTTAATTTCATCTGCCTAATGTGACAGTGAACTATAGCGGGGCATTAAAAGTTTTATTGCAGCCGGACGCGGTGGCTCACGCCTGTAATCCCAGCACTTTGGGAGGCCGAGGCGGGTGAATCACGAGGTCAAGAGATCGAGACCATCCTGGTCAACATGGTGAAACCCCGCCTCTACTAAAAATACAAAAAATTAGCTGGGCATGGTGGCGCGTGCCTGTAATCCCAGCTACTGAGGAGGCTGAGGCAGGAGAATTGCCTGAACCCAGGAGGCGGAGGTTGTGGTGAGCCGAGATCGCGCCATTGCACTCCAGCCTGGGTAACGAGAGCGAAACTCCGTCTCCAAAAAAAAAAAAAAGTTTTATTGCAAATTTGTGTCCATCCTGAATGCCACTGGCGTACACTCCTTACATGGGATAGGCTCTTCTGTATTGTCACCCAACAGGAAAATATACCCTACGAGTCAAAGCTAAAATGATGTGCCTATTTTAAATGACTTTCAAAATACAGTAACATCATGCTATGTGTTTCATAAGCATGTGCATGACACCAGAGATTCTGTTTTCTGCAAATTGGAGTTTCTAATATTTGAAGGACAAAAATCTAGTGAGGATCATTACATTTTGTTCTGTTTTTCTTTCCTGGATCAAAGAATAACCATGAAATGAAATCTCTGAAAATAATCACTCTGATTTTACAAAAACCAAAGATCTAACTTTTTTCATCAGCCACTCTGTGACTTTTTAAATTTACATTGATTCTGTTTTCTAATTAGCTAGCCAACACACACACACACACACACACACACACACACACGTATATATTCACACATATATGTCATAGTGCTCACAGATGTGTAGTTCAAACAGGCTTGAAATATGCCAACGCAGAAAAGAGACTAGAAAATTCTGAAGGAGTAAAAATACTCTGAAAAGGGAAATAATAGACTAAAAAAAAATCATGATAGAGAATTTTAGTTTCATAAATGATATGTACACAAAACTGCCTAGGAAATCCTTTGGCGTAAAAATCACGTATTTCAGTGTTGCCTACAGGGGAGATAAATAGAGTGTTTTGGTTTAGAAGTTACCCACACTATGACTAGCAGGTCAAATCCAGCCCTGGGCTTGTTTTTGAATGCTCTCAAGCTCAGAGTGATTTTTATATTTTTAAACAGCTTAAAAAAAAAAAAAAAAAAAAATAAAAAAAAAAAAAAAAAAAAAAAAAACAAAAAAAAAAAAAAAAAAAAAAAATAAAATAAAAACAGAAAAAAAAAAAAAAAAAAAACAGAGAGTATGGAACACAGAAGGCATGTAGCCCACAGATCCTAAGATATGTGATAACCTAAGATATTTAAACTGTCTAATTTATTATCTGTCTCTTGAAAGAGCCTGCTGACCAGTAGGTCTCTGACAACCTCAGAAGTGTAACAACTTAGGTGAATTCCCAAAAGTCAGAACAACCCATGGAAAAGGAATCACTACTCATCTGTCCCAAGAAGTGGTTCCAGTAAGTCAAAACTGCAAATTATGCTGTTTTAGGACAGACATAAATACAGTATATCTTCTCCACAAAAAAAGAAAGTCTGCAATACTAACTTTTACTATTAAAATAAACACTGGACCTAACAATTAAAATAGCAAGAGTAGAATGATATTTGTTGTTTATAATTTGGCAACATTAATGCATTTCAAAAACTTAGACATAATTGGCATCAAATACAAGAAGTGGAAAAGTCAAACTTATAACCAAAAAAACTTAAGAGTTAGAGCAGGCCAGGGATAGTGGCTTTGGAAAGCTGAGGAGGGTGGATCACGTGAGGTCAGAAGTTTGAGACCAGCCTGGCCAACATGGTGAAACCCTGTCTCTACTAAAAATACAAAAATTAGCCTGGCTTGCTGGTGTGTGCCTGTAGTCCCAGCTACTCAGGAGGCTGAGGCAGGAGAATNAAAAAAAAAAAAAAAAGGTTAAAGCAATGGAAAACATTTTTTTTGGAAAATATTACTTCTATAATTTAACACTGCATTCAAACTGATAATCACTGCAATTCATCAAGTCAATTTAGACATTTCCATCTTATTTTGGATTTCAATTTTAGAACATATTAGAGTTTTAAAGCTACCATTTACCATAAACTGAGTTAGTTATTTTTTCTAGACGCTATTTAGGTTAAATAGGATACATTTTATTATTTTCCTTTGGAAGGTTCTTATCATGTACACTCAATTTGTAAGTTCTTACTTCCCCTATGGCTAAAAACATTCTAAGACTGAAATAGCACATGATAGCAAAAGAAATGCACCACCAGGAAAGATCCTCTAGGACTACATGCCTGTTTCAGGAAGGAGTCATACAATTCACAGTGTAGGAAAGCAGTTGGTCGCATCAGATCCAAGGGCTATTCCCACATGCCTTTAGCATACAGCTTGCAAGCAAATGACTAATCTTTAATGCTCCATATATAAGGTAAGATTTAGGCTCACATTAATGCCACTTAGCCTCAGACAAGAAAAGCCCTTGCCCAAAGGCTATGGGCTTTAGAAAGTATACCTGGCACAAGGAGCCGATTCAAAGCGCAAAGGGAACAAAGGCCAGCTGGAGCTGTCCCCTGCGTACCCCATGATCCTGAGTACCTAGGGTCCTCCAACGCCCTGGCTAAATCAGCGCAAGCTCATGGAAGTGCCAGGGCCTGAGCGAGTCTCTCTCCTGGATCTGTCCTCTGGAAGCTAGACTGGACTAAATTCCCTTGTGGTAGGCACATGAGACTGTGCATGCGTGGTCAAGGAACAGCTGTTTGGAAGGAGTCACCGGGCCTCAGATGTGTGGGGCAGGGGTGTCCACAGTAGGTACAAGATCGGGAGACAGAGGAGTGGGAAAGAAAGGGGCTGTGGGCTATGAACCAGCTTTCCTCGCACTGCCTCTCACTGACACGAAACTGCTCCTTGGAGTCAAAGTCTGAATCATAAAAAGTCAGGCTTCCAGGCCGTTATGAAGGTATATTTGGTCAAATAAGAGACTAGAACAAATTCCACTTAGCGATTTGTTATCCTGATTTATAACTCTGACATGTTTACAGATACTATGCGGTATTTGGGTGTTTGCTGTACACTTGTCCCAGGTCCCACAGTGTTCAGAGTGGACTTAGTTCCCATAATGGTCACTCCCACACCTCACGCAGAGAAGATATGCTACTAGTCCAGCGCCTAAATCTCACATGTGAAGCTTCACTGAGAACTTTATGTTTTATGCAAGCGCCACAATTCAGGCTTGCTTCTTGATGTATGCAGTTTCCCATCCATATTCACAGGGAAATAAAGTTAGTCGAGCCTTGTAAGCTAAGTATAACTAAACAAATTTCCAGACAGCTCACCTAAATGCCTCCAGTCATATAAGGGCACCATCAGTGCGACGTGGCTACATGGAGAGAGGGTTTATGATCATAGCCAAAGGGCGGAGACAGCTGTGGGCTCAGGAAGGTGACATACCAGTGCTTCTGCTTTAGCCTCACGGATAACTCTCTGTGCTAGATTACATGAACCATCCAGCATCCGGGTACCCCAGTCATATTCCCAACATCAGCCAACATTAATGATTTATTGAACATTTACTATGGGTCAAGTAATCTTATATTCATTCTCTCCTTTAACCGTTATCGCTTGGGAAATGAAGGAATGGAAGGGTTAAGGTCTCACAGCTGGCAAGTGGCTGAGACTTGGGCCTAGCTTTACCTAAATCCAAAACCCATGCTATAATGAACGTCTTTTTAAATCTCATATTTTTAAATATGCAATTTCGTCTTGTTTAAATGTGGGGGAAAGAAGAATACTTTAACACTATAATGAACAGTTAGAATGGCTATATTATCTACACAATGAAAACTGTTGATAAAATTACTTTCCTTATTATAGGACATAAAAACTTCAGGGGGCTAGTGTTTTGTGTATTAAATAATGAAATATGTATTGACTTACTTGGGTATAAGGATGTTTTCCATCTCTTGCCTCCTTAACAAGAGTCTAGGAGGCACTGTTAATGAGAAGTTCCAAAAAGGAAAGGAGTGGAGGGGAGGGGAGGGAAGGGAAGGGGAGGAGGACGGATCTTATTTATTTATGAATTAAAACCAAGGGAGGGGAGGGGATGGGAGGAGAAGGGAGGAGAAGGGAGGAGAAGGGAGCAGAGGAAAGGAAGACCTTATTTGTTTATGAATTAAAGTCAAACGAGGGGAAAGATGAGGAAAGGAGGGAGGAGGAGAGGGGAGGAAAGGGGAGGGGAGGAGAGGAGAGGAGAGGAGGATGGACCTTATTTATTTATGAATTAAAGCCAAAAGAGGGGAGGGGAGGAGAAGGGAGGAGGAGAGGGGAGGAAAGGGGAAGAGAGGGGAAGAGAGGAGAGGAGGGGAGGGGAGAGGAGAGGAGAGGAGAGGAGAGGAGAGGAGAGGAGAGGAGAGGAGAGGAAAAACCTATTTATGAATTAAAGTCAGGGGAAAGAACCCATTCATTTATAAATTAAGGCCAAAATTGGAATTTGAAAAAAAATCAGAAGAATAACAATATCACATCCCCAAAATTACTATGCCTAGAAAATGACATAAAATCACCGCTGCCATGGTAACCCTATTGGATGACAGGGTAGAGCTGTCAAAGTTTGGTAAAAGTATTTTGGTCAGCAAAACAAAAACAAAAAGAAGCAAAACCTTGACTTCTATCCAACTAAATCCTGGCCTAATTCAATAGTTTTTCAATGATAACTTGGAAATAGTCAATAAGTAAAATAAACATTCCTTTCTATTTACCTTTCATTTAAATCCATGATTAATTGCCTTTCACAACAGAAATAGGACATTCAGCTTGAAAAAGAACAATTTGTATTACTTTTCTCAAGATATGTTCTTGATATATGTTCTTTCGCTTCCAGTTTAAGAAGTATTTTTCCCAACTCTTTAAACGTATGTATTTATTACATGCTTGATAACCAATCCTAAAAATAAATTATTAAAATAAGAAACCAAGATGTCTCATGCCTGTAATCCCAGCACTCTGGGAGGTCAAGGCAGGAGGATCATTTGAGACCAGGAGTTTGAAACCAGCCTAGGCAACATAGGGAGAGCCCGTCTCTACAAAAAAATGAAAAATTACATAGGCGTGGTAGTGCATTCCTACAGTTCAGCTACTTGGGAGGCTGAAGGGGAAGGATCACTTAGCTCAGGAGGTCGAGGCTGCAATGAGCCAAGATCAGGTCACTGTGCAACAGTCTGGGCAATACAGTGAGACCCTGTCTCAAAAAAAAANAAAAAAAAAAAAAAAAAAAAAAAAAAAAAAAAAAAAAAAAAAAAAAAAAAAAAAAAAAAAAAAAAAAAAAACAAAGAAAAAAGAAAAGAAACAAAAAAGAAATAGAAGGAGGAGGAGGAGGAGAAAGAAGGATCTAAACAGGTGATGGCCTCCATGAGAATGCCGATGGATGCACATGTCCCTTAAGTCAATGAGAGCAGAGCCAGGACCCGGTGAGGTAGGAGTCACATTCATGTAATGGCCTGCCCATTAGCCCTCTAGTCTAGAAAGGCTTGTTGTCAACGGGCGTTCAATAATCTCTTCTTTTTCCTCGGACAGCTTTAATCGGGGGGAGGGAGAGGCTACGATCTGTCAAGAGTGGTTTGGCTGCAACGCTGTCTGAAGGCGTGAGAATGAACTCCAAGGCAGCTTCAGCATTGGAATAAGAGTCTGGGCCACATTCAACATCTTTGGTGTTCAATCGCTATCACTACCGTATTTGGCCACAGAAAGAAGGGGCCGCTCCAATCCTCCTTACAATTACTGCTCTAATTATTACATTATACTTTCACAATTTAATCCCTTTTTTTGCCTCACTGCCTTTGTGGGGCTAAGTGAGCACCACAGTGTGATGCCTGATGATGTAGCTAGCGGGGTAGCCTCACCAAGTGCTGCGCAGCTGCCAGCTACAAGCACAGCCAGGTGGGCAAGTCCAGAGTGCTAATCTGAACAGTGACATCTCTGTCTCCTGCTCAAAATCCTTGAAACTTGCTCTCTCCAATATGGAGTAAAACTGAGCACATACATCACTGCCAAGAATCACCCTGCGCTTTGCTCTGTTAAGCTTTTGGGAGCATTTCAGCATCCTAAAGAAGAATCATGCATAGAATTCCAATTGTTCTATTCTAATGATTGCTCAGTAAATAACTATTGCAGAGCTATTAATGTCTAACCTATAGGATTTTTTGAGACAAGGATCACGAAATTTTTTCACATTGTTAATCTACCATTACCAAACATACTGAAGACCCAAGGGTTTAATCCCCTCAAACCCAAAAACTGGTATTTTCTCAAGGCAGGAGACATTTGTTAGAGGAATTCATCTCAATCCACAACCTTTGGGAAAAAAGCTTTAATAAAACGTGGATAAGAGGGCACTCCAACCAGCCTGCTGTCTGAATCACAGTAGGTTCTCAGTAAATATTTGTTGAATAAATGGGAGTGGTTTTCACATTGAGAAACTCTTCCTTATATCAGCGTACTCTGTGCTCATGAATTTATCCCAAAATATTTGCTTATCTTTGTGTAGTTAGATGCAGAGCTGTGTTAACTGAGTTAACAAAATCAAATTAATAACAGTTAAAATTGTATATACTCTGTAACCATACGGATTATAACACTGTTGAACAATGGCTGGTAAACACCCAAAGATTTGAGGTGTGCTTTCATTCTCAAGTTTTGTAGTGTTAGCAAATAGGCTGAAGAGATTTCTCAAATGCCCAAAAGTGTTTAAAAGCCTTGTGCACAGACCACCATTGTTTTTAGCTTCCTCGCTTTCCATGTGATTCTATATTTCATTTTAAATTTAAGTATTCTGAGGTTAATGCCTTCAATTTATAGATGAGGATGAAGAAGATAAAGATCCAGTAGATGAAAGATTTTTGAAACAAAATATCAATAAATATAGCAACGACGAGCCAGAAATTATATAGTTACGAAGATATTTAGAAAATTCGTATGTACTGCACACTAACTTGGCTTTGTGTTCTTCATGTAAAACTATGGAAGGCTATGAACAGATTAGGGTTAAGTATCTCATCTACTATGTAAGCGTGTGATGACTTGACAAGCTGTGCTTCAAGTAAATTTTTTTTTTTTTTTTTTTTTTTTTGAGACTGTGTCTAGCTCTGTCTGTCCAGGCTTGAGTGCAATCATGGCTCAGTGCAACCTCCAACTCCTGGGCTCAAGCAATCCTTCTGCCTCAACCTTTCCAGTAGCCAGGACTACAGGCACATGCCACCATGCCCAACTAACTTTAAAACTTTTTATAGAGATAGGGTTCTCACTTTGTTGCCCAGATTAGTCTTTTGAACTTTTGTAAGTACTGGGATTACAGGCATGAGCCACTACAATGGACTAAGTAAATATTTTGATTGTGTTCTAATCAGCCACAGATTAAGGAGGCTATGTAACAGACAATAAAAAACCAAGGGAGAGAGAGTACAGCCTATTCCACTAAGGATTGTCACTAAAATCTTCAGTGCAACTGATGGAGAAGAGTTAAATTTCCAGATGCTCTCAAAAGGAAAGGTGGGGGCCAGGCACAGTGGCTCACGACTGTAATCCCAGCTACTTGGGAGGCTGAGGCAGGAGAATTGCTTGAGCCTGAGAGATGGAGGTTACAGTCAGCCGAGATTGTGCCATTGCACTCCAGCCTGGGTGACAGGGTAAAACTCTGTCTCAAAAAAAAAAAAAAAAAAAAAAAGGGGGGAAGGGCCAGGCACGGTGGCTCACACCTATAATCCCAGCACTTTGGGAGGCTGAGGCAGACAGATCACGTGAGGTCAGGAGTTCAAGACAAGCCTGGCCAACGTGGTGAAACCTTATCTCTACTAAAAATACAAAATTAGTGGGGCATGTTGGTGCATGCCTGTAATCCCAGCTAATGGGAGACTGAAGCAGGAGGATCGCTTGAACCTGGGAGACGGAGGTTGCAGTGAGCCCAGATCGTGCCATTGCACTCCAGCCTAGGCCACAAGAGCAAAAATCCATCTCAAAAAGAAAGGAAGGTGGGAGACTGCTCTATGTACACATAAAGGGTTTTAGAATCATGTTTTGTGAAACTGTTTAAAAGGATTAGTACTTAACAAATATTACTTATTTTGTGCTTTGAAAACTAGCACATCACAGAATTATGAAGGCTCCAAATAAGTTGGTTTCAGTCCTGTTCAACAAGGGACCATTAGCTGCTGATGGTCTATGGTCAGTGGTTAATGACCAACAGCATGATCTGGAGCAGTGGGTTTAAATTTGAATTAGCATCAGGATTACCCAGAGGGTGGGTAAAATGCAGATTGCTAGATCCACCCTCAGAGACTCTGTTTAATACACAATGGGGCCTGGGAACTTGCATTTCTTACATTTTCCCAGATTATGCTGATACTGCTAGTACAGCCACTGTACCTTCAGAGCTGTTGGCAAAGAATACAACGCAGTATAATGTGGTGGTTCTTAATTTTAGCTTTACATTAAAATCACCTAGGAAGCTTTCGAAAATCCCCCCATCCCTGGCTGTGCCCAAGACCAATTAATTCAGAATCTGAGGACATGAGCCCTGGCATCGGTATTTTTTAAAAGTCTTCCATTGATTCCAATGAGCTGGCAAGCTTCAGAACCACTGATATGTGGGAAGATAAACTTGGTGTCCATAACCAGTTATGAAGATGTATTTTGTAAACCACTGAGCAGAACCATTGGTGTGCTGTGGATCTTCAGTATATATATATATATATTTTTTTCCTTCCCCTATTTTCTTCAAAAGTGGATCACAAGAGATCTAAAAAAGTGACACCTAATTTTCTGCCAGAATATATATCTATAGCTTGTTAATGAACTGAATTCTGTATCCGTAGATTACCAGTTTAAAGGGGCATAAACAAATTTCAGTCCTATTTTTCTACATTGTATGGGGGCAGTAATGTTATTTATAAATCTGGAAATCTAGGAAGTTTGGGGTATATATCACTTGTATATGTTGGAGGTATATTTTATCATTCAATGACATTTTATTGGTATAATTTGGAAGTCTTTTTATAGCAATTCATTTAAAAGTTAGAAAAAGTATATATAACCATAAGAAAAAAAGAAAGATGAATAGGTAATGACATTTGTCTAGAGCAGTGGTTCTTAAAACTGGTCCCTGGACCAGCAGCATCATCAGCATGACCTGAAAATTGTTCAAAATATACAATCTCAGGCAGGCCCCCTCCCCAAATCTAATGAATCAGAGATTCTGGAGGTAGGATTCAGGAATCTGCATTTTAACAAGATTTCCAGATGATTTTAATGGACACTCAAGTTTGGAAATCACTGGTCTAAAGTATTTGTTATTTCCATGCATCTGTAAGAAGATCCAAAGGGGTCAAAAGCACTTAGTCCAATGTGCATTTGCACAGTTGCTATATAGACTCACATAATAATGTGGGTCTATGTAATAATAATAATAATATGCTCTAATAATAACTATGCTCTTGTAAACTCCACCCAAAGTTTATTATCCTTGCACCATTAAAGCTTAACAGTAAGAGGAAAATTAATAGGTATGGAGTATATCTGGGGGAATTTTATCCTATAAATCTTCCACTATCAATTGTAATCTGTTTCTCTTTTCTATTCAAGATAGAATTAAGACTATGGAACTTAACTTATAAGAATAAGAAGTAGGAAAAACAAAAAACAACTCATCATGTGAGGTTGGAAGCGGGGGAGGGTATTCCCAGGTCCAACACTAACCTTGAATTGTCCTCTTGAAGAATGCCTTGCAGGCTTCACATGAAGCTACCCCATAGTGGTACCCAGAAGCGATGTCACCACACACTAAACACAGTCTCTTGGGCATCGAGTTGAGCATGTATTCACACTTGGTCTGGGGATCTTCCACAATGGTGCTGGAGCAGTCATCATACAGTTTCCTGACAGGCCCACTACCTCCCAGGATAGGAGCAGAAGGGTAGAGAGGTGGCGAGTCAAGTCCGTTCTGATGGCCATTCATGGTTGAACTGTAGCTCCCACTGGCGTCTGATGAGCCACCAGGGCTGTGGTGGTTGACGCTGTCCGTCAGGGAGGCCGGGCTGGAAGGTTCCGTCTTGATGAAGGACGAACAGCTAGAATCAATGTGTCGATCTTTGTTTGACATTCTGCAGAGAAGCCTGAGATTGACAGAGATACAAACAGAGGGAGAAAGAGGAGAGGGTGTCAAACACAGAGACCAAAAGAACAAAAGAGATGGTGAAAAAATAGAGAAAGGGAAAGGGAAAGTTAAAAGGAGGAAAAAAAAAACAAACAAAAAAACAGAATTCATACGTTAAAAACATTTCTCTTTGAGAGTGTTTCCTAAGGGCTAGGGACTACACATCATTCATTCTCTAGTCAATACTTCTTGTTCTACAAGAAGGTAATCAGCATAAGGGCATGACAGGGTTACATCAAAGGGCCCAGACAGACCATAAACAAAAGCTCTAAAGGGTCCAATTGCTTTTATTTTACCTTTCTCTTGGAGAACCGGTGTCAATATCTAAATTAACTCTAGATTCTAAATTTATCAATGGAAGAGGTGGTGATTTGCAAAGTCTATACCATTTCTAAAATTGTATTTATCCTCACTCTACCTTTCTTTCCTCATTCTGATGCTGCAATCATTTTATTATGAGCAGAATAAACCTTTTGTTTTCAAGACTGAACAGATGATCCTCAGCTCTGTAATTACTGTTTGTCAGCATGCTTCTATAAGCATAACTGTGTCTTTTATTGATCTGACTAAAACACATAGGGAATATATACTCAATCACTTTGTTTCTTTATTTAAATTGCTCTATTTCATAGCCATTTGGCAATATAGAAAGACATCAAGTATAAAATTCCAGCCAATATTTAAAGATTACTTCCCAAAGCCTGCAAAACTTAGTGACTGATCACCAGTATTGATTAATAAGTGCATGTGTTTCTTGTGTGTGATTTGCCATTGTTTAAAAGATGAATCAGTAAAAGCCATTTGAGTCTTCAGTATACCCATGAGTCCATAAATCTGATATTATATTATCTGATATTATAAAATCCTATATTATATTTATATTCAGTAAAATAGAAATGTATCAAATTTTGTTCTAAAAAAAAGATATTTCCAATGGTCCTTCACTCACTACTTTCTGTCATTTAACATTATTCTTCCTAAAAGGAAAAATGTCAAAGCATCTATTCTGACACACTCTTTCTCTTATCTAGAAGACGAACTTCATCCCTTTTGTTGGTCGAACTAGTGACCAAATTTCTGGAAGCGTAATTCGATGAAAAGATATCATCGGTCTTATTTTCTTTTTGTTTAGCTATTGTGCAAAACCTCGTTTAGCAAAATCTCTAAGAACCTTCTGAGAGCCCACTATAGAAAGAAGAGGTGACAATCAAGAAAAGGACTTGGAAAATTGCTTCCCAATGGAAAGCTGATTTATGGGAATCCCTCTGGGTAATGGTTATTCACTAGAATTTGGGGGACTCCTCACAAGATAACCAAAGAGATGCAACTATCTCTTTCACCATACATCTAATGACATTTGATCACTGCACAAATTTTACACCCTCCTCCAGGTTCTCTTTTCCCCATTGTTCTGTTACTTTAAAATGAAGAAAAATATGGAACTTTTCTGGCAGGAAGGTTCATGTAACTCTTCCAAGAAGGCGATCTCAAAAGCAAAGCATTGAGGCAAGATTTGCCTCTTACCAAAGATATTTCACTTTGAGAAATTTTGCACAGCTTTCTAAAGTCAAGCAGTATCAAGATGTGAAGAAAGCAAATAGGAAGGAGAAAGCCACCAAAATATCTTCTTGCTTTCACCCACCCACGTGTGTTGTCCTTTCCTCAAGAACTAGTGAAAGAAAAAAATAGCCCCCTCGCCAGCCTGAACTACGGCGTCCTCTCTCTTCTGCATCTGCTGCCTTGTACCCGTCACTGCTAATGAACGTTGTAATTAACAGATCGCTCTCCTTGTCTCCTTAGCACTCTGGGCTAAGCACTTTCCTCAAGTCAACGTTTGAAAGAAAGCGGGTCGGCACTGACTTACAGCAGCCCTGCGAATTCCTTTTAATTTAGAGCACTTACACCACCACTTCACTTATTACCTTATAATTACTGGACTGCGTGCACATACATTATGATCTTAGACTAGAGTTAGAAGTTATTAGGGTACTAAACCATGCTTGCTCCCCTTTCCTCTCTCCAGCACTGAATTTCTCACAGCTATGACAATTAACTCTTTCACCATCTGCCTACAAGGCACTGTTTTTTAATTTAGAAAATGGTTTTTTTCATCCAGAGGAGAGTTGCTTGGAACTGCTTGATCACAAAACATATCATGATTTCTTCAAGCACTCTTTTTTTTTTTAATTTTTTTCCCTCTCTCTCTTTTCCTGTATCTTCTATGGTCATTTTCACCCCATTTTTTTTTCTTCGGGCTCTTGCTCATAGACTTGTAAAATTTGCAGAACTCTTGATTTAAAGAACAAGGCCAGAAATTACCCTCCCATTTCTGGATCAGTTATTTACTAAGCCATCAAATATTTATGTGTCAAATGCATGTTGTTAAAGTCCCTGAAAATAGGGACTCTCCAGCAAGCTGTCTCATCCAAAATCTCAGTCCATAACTTGGCAATAGCCTGGATAAGGCAAGGAAATTCAGGAGGTACAAGCTGCCAGGGAGGTCCTTGGAACAGAAGCAATATCTTCTCCTAAACAAGGTCTGGCCACTGGAGCCATAAATGAAAGTGAACCAACTGGATTTGTGCTGTAGGTTGAACATGTTTTTGCCCTGCCATGAACTGCTTCCTTAATTAATATCTTTTACCCAGTGGAAATAGTAAAAGTCAGAACTGCCATTTATCAAGCGCTTATTATGTGCCAGGCACTGAGCTGAGCTCTTTACAAATATTACCTCATTGAATCCCCAAGATAACTTTGGAAGAAAGGTATTTCTCTTTAGGAAAACGAGCCTCAGACCTTTCAGAATTTGCTGAAGGTCATACAGCAAGGAAGCAGTACAGCCTGAATTCGAACTCAGGTCCGACTCCAAAGTCTAGAGCAGAAATGTCTTGAAGCCAGAGTTTTTAATGGTGCTTATTTACTGAATTTTAAAAAAATGACCAAGCAAGCAAGGTAGAGGTGGCATGCAGAGATACACTTTTCTTTCTCAGCAATGACATCCACAGACCATCCATGAGTGGAGAAGGGCTGAAGGGGCCACTGCGCTGGCTGCAGGTCTGTCCTACTGCCTCACCCACCGCAGGGTTTGGAGTGACGCCTAAACAGAATCTCTGAACGAACACAGTTGTCTCCTAATTACTACTTAGCTCATTACACTGAACACTTCCTAGACACTATTATGTTATAACCTAAAACTACAGCAAGTCTTAATTCTCTGCCTCTCTGTCTCTGAAATTCTACAGCTCTATTATTCAAGCCTGAAATATTCACAACTATCTATAAATTCAATTGTCAGCTGGTGGGTTTTATTCTAGACTTCACTTCAATCTAAAATTAGAGGCACTAAAATTCACATTAACTCTAAGAGGAATGTAGTGAATAGGACTTTATTTCAAAAGAACACCTTTTTGTCAGAAAGAGCCATTTTCAAGATGATGGCTTTATCTGTAGCCAAAGAGAATAAGCCCAATTCCACATTGTGCTGTTAATGCAGAAATTTTAAGTCACATTGGATTAATAAAAATATAAATTTAGTTAAGAATTATGAATAGAAATAACGTGTCGAAATATGTGGGAAATATTTATTTTAAAGCCTTAGTATGGTCACCATTATTATTTTAAGAGAAATGATGAAACGAACAGGGAGTAAAGACCAGCTAGCTCCCTTCCCAAAACCTCTGAATGAACCCCCTGAGAATAAACTGGAGGGGGAAATAACAATGTCAAGAATAACCTTTAGTTTCTATATGAGACACTGGGTTTGAGGAATTTAACAGATTTCCTGAAATTTCAGGGCTTTAAAAAGCATTTCAACACAATTTGAGATACAGTATCAAATAATTCTGATGATCATACTTCAACCTAGGAAGTCATCTCCTAGCCCTGCTTAGGGTCAGCAAGGGTAAAAATTATCTTTGGTGTAGATACTAATGATCAGGCAAATAAAATGTCTTAGTTGTTTGACTATTCAAAGATACAATTTTTGAAAGTTAATTAATGGTGTGTAGATGTGTGCACATAGAGAGAGTGAGAGAAAGAAAGAATAAGAATCAATTAAAGTTGCTGCTGTAGGGGAAAAAAGGATAATCTGTGTTAATGTTCGATTTACATTGTAATTATCAAGCTTAATTGTTTTCAGAGATTCCACCCACAACCAGGTAAATGTGTGATCGTGAGTGAACTGCAGGATTTTGAATCTCCACATGTGTGTGCTGATGTTCAAAGGGGTCTACATTTCGATGGTAGGTCTGAAGCTCAGCCAGTACTTTTATTTGTTAAACACTGATATAACAATAATGTTCCACAGGGCTATACATTATTAACCCTTTTATTGAAATACAAGTTCTTAACAAGCAGCTGCATTTCATTATGCGAATTTTACACAGATCTTGAATTCATTTGCTACTGTATTTCTCCACTAAAACAAATGTATAAATAAATGGGAAAATGGGTGCATAAAATTCTCATAAGGAATGTGTGTACAGGTCATCTGAGATCTTCTTGCTTATTACACTAAGGCAAGATCTTCTGCAACTTTTATTATATTTATACCAATAATGAACCTTTTGGTAGGCTAAATAAATGTCAACTAAAGAAGTCAACACATTTTCGTTTCTTCTTTGTCATCCTTAGGGCCTAGAAAGGTCATTATTATAAATTCCAAATGCTTTAAAAATTTGTTTTTAATATTTTTGTGTAAGGACACAACACAGCGAACCTGCAAGTCTACATATAAATACAGAGATAAGAAGAGTCCCCAGCTCCTAGGTAGGATTCAGCAGAATCACAGAATTTCAGGGACAGAAAAGAAGGTTATCAAGTCCCACCACCTACTCACTACTGATTCAAAACAAAAATGAACCTATGGGGATTGGTTGATTTTCTACTTTCTGAAATCACCAGACTAAATATTTAAGTATTTGTGTTTTAAAAAATAGAAAGTTCTTAATAGCCTACTCTGTGTGTGTGTGTGTGTGTGTGTGTATGTGTGTGTTTTACGCTTTTAGAAGAAAATCTCTAGACTAACGCTGCAGCTCCCAGATGTACAGGCTTCAGAGCCCATGACCCCAGCAGCTCCCATGGCAGCCTGAGTTACAACTTCAAGCATGCTACTTTACAATGAGCTTTTTTCCCCCCTGCTTCAACTAATTGCACTCTCGTAAAGTGGCAAAATGTGAATCACTTAGTAACAAAATGGGCACCAGCTGCTATTGTCAGAGAATGGTGATGCTGAAGAAAGGGAAAGCAACCGAATGAAGTGTCATGTCAGAAATCAACGGTGCAACGTGTGATTTGAGAAAACATGACTACTTTACAGAGACAGGGTGTCATTATGGCATCACAGTAATACGATGCTTTGACAACTGCTGGGTCTAACATATCATCATTGCATTAAGGTACACTGGCTTAGTTGGGAAAAGAAGAGAAAGGATTTTTTCTTTTAATAAGAAATATCTTAAGGTCTGCCTGGTTAACCTAACGGAAGGAGATCATTAATTGTAAAGGAAGAATTGTGAATCCTGACCCACACGCTCAGAAAGATAAAAACACATGGCAACTTATGCACACATGCTTCTGTATAATTTTAAGGCCTCCTTTAATAAACGTTGAGCCCTATCTAATAGAATGGATTTCCAAATATCAGAATCACAATGATTTAGTAGTGCTGCTTCTGGATTCTTTGAACAAATAACTTGTGCGCTTAGTCCAAAAGACTCTGTCTAACTTACTCCATCAAGAACAAGAGTAAGGAAACAGCTGCCATCAAAGCTGGTGCCTGAGTTGCTGACAAGAGATAGAGCTGTGTAACGTGGAGACATGGGGCCGGCCCCCTAAAAAGGACAATCAGAGCTGAAAGCTCTCCCAAGTCTGTAAAAGGCTCTCTGCTCTACCCAAAAAGGAAATTCAGTACAAATAATTAAGACTTCCAACTTATTTCTGGCCGATTATTGACATAAAAGTGTCCCATGAGTTATAATTTCATACGTACTGACCAAACTGTTACCAGGAGGACCTCACTGAAACCCTATCTGCTTTTAGAGTTGTAGAATTCAATGGTCCTTCTTCATTTAATTTTTTTCTAACATTGGGTTGATCAACTATCCTGTTTTTGGCAGCAAAATCCCATGTCCTGGGTAACCCTGAATCCCAGATAAACCAGGATGGTGTGTTACTCAATCTGACATATAAAGATACCTATGAAATCCCATGTCTTCACTCTTACAAAATCTAAGGGATTTGGAAATGGAGACAATTCATTTCTTGTAACAGAGGCCCAGAAAGACAGCAAGAGAAATGTACTAATAAGATTAACTAAACTAATGAGGACTAGGGGTGTCGTAAGTATGTATGCGTTGTAAGTGTCTGTGGACACAGCAGCATCCCATTTTACTATGCCGTGCAAGCTGGAAGTGACTGCTGATTTCCTTATGTCATCCAGACTATTTTAGATGTAGGAAATTGCAGTTGCTTCAATTTGTATTGCCAGGTGATTTCTTATGCTTCCTGCTTGATAAACTTTATTAATGGGAAAAGAAATGGTCCTGTGATATCACAATGTGTTGCACATTATGATTGTTGACAGTTTCTGTATTTAAGGATTCGATCTGATGCAGAGGCGCTTAGTGGTGCAATTTATCCTTAGCTTGTTTTCTTGGACCTATTTCAATCTGGGGGTGAGCATCTCTTGTTTATGGCTCTAAATACAGTAAGTGAGCTACTGACAAATCAATAAAACTGTTAAATGTGTAATAATGCCGAGTAATTGCATACATGATGTTTTGCATAATTAACTGAGCTTTTCTTTAATATAATGGGCACTCATGTAATATAGAGCAGCTATAAGCCTATAAAATATACACAGTTTATATGAACCATGAGTCTGCTTAAAACTCTGGCTAATCATCTACATCGGCTTTGAAGGGAAAGCTCTCCTCCACTGCCAAGTCCAAATCAATTCTTATGACATTACTTTATAACTAACATGATATTTAACTGATGATGGTTATTAGCTATTATACAGATTGCATTCAAAAACTGTAACAGTAGGGGGGAAATACCATTTAGATTAAACAAACTTCTGCCATGTAATCAATATTATTGAGGCAAATTAAGTGTTTTAACAAGTGTGTATATTTGCCCTAATGCAGCTTAATTAACTATATCCTCGCAACTGTTCAACTACATGACACCAATGGATCTGGAAAGAGAATCTCGAAAACCTCCTAGACAGAAACAAAGATGCACAGCAGATGGAAAAATAAGCATTTTGTCTTCAATCCCTGAAAATATTTCTTACTTTCCACAAGTTACTCTTCTGTTAAAGAAAAGCCTCAGGACAGCAGGGCTTTGGAATAGTGTTGTGCTACAGACAACCATTTGGGTAGTAGATGTCCCAGTATTGACCAGGTCACTCTGCCCACGGCAGAGTAATAAGCCCTAGGCAATGGGTGGGGACCACCACTAAAATGAAAAGTTTCTATGAGATTAAAAAAAAAAAAAAAAAAACTGCCTAAGAGAAATCGTTAAAATGAAGCTTACAATGCATGCTGAATGTAACCTTTATTCGGTGTTAGAGATTTACTACGGCATGAGCAGACTTCCTCTGCAGTAAGCTTTCTAGGGGAAAGCTACAGTCTCCTACTTCTACAAATCTCTGGTCTTTCAAACAGAAATATGGATCAATAAAGTTTGCTTGTGTTCAGACAATTCTGTTTTCAAGCAGTCAAGGAGCACACCGAAGAGAACTTGACACCACGGAAGGGGACTGACAGCTAAATGAAGACCTTCCCACAGCACCGAGCTAGAGAAGAAATAAACAGACATTCAACTCATAGAAAGTCTATGAGCGGATCTTTACAAATTACAATTGAATATAGATGCTTTGCACACAGATACTCCAGTGATAAGAGTTCACAAATCAAATCCAGGTCAATGAAAGCTCAGGCTTCCTGAATTTCCCTTTCCTATTCTCTGCTACACTGAAACAGAAAATGCAAATGCTATCAGAAGTTGATATAAGGATATGGAGATCATAGTATTGATGTCACTCTTTACTCATTAAGAAAATGTTTTGAAAAAGCAATTACAATGACCAATAAACCAGCTGCCTCTACAGACATAGGCCAGTTCACTAGGAGAGGAACTCTAAAAGGTACTCTGCAATTGAGTGAATCACAGTGGTGAGAAAATCTAAATGTTAGGTAATCATTATTGAAATAAACGTTGCTTCAAGCACATATGAAAATTTCTGTGTTAGATGGAGATTTACAGTATAATCAGAGATAATAAACCACATCTGTTGGGTAGCAGTTAAACTATATTTATATTTTTAATAGCTTAGTCTGCAGTAGTTAACATCTGGATGTAAATGCAGCTGGTCTTGGGCAATCTATAGCAGAGGTTACTTTATATTGTTGGTATCAGGTGTTGTCCAGCTGAAATAGGAGAGTAGTGAGGAGGCAGGGAGGAGGCGAACTCAGCTAATTATTAATCCAAAAATGTCCTCCTCTATCCTCTTTTTAAATAAACATTTCAACAACTAGTTACTTGAAGAGAAAGTAAAGCTAAAACACACAAGCCTGTATTTGCAGGCAAGGAAAAATAACATATATCTGCACATATATTTAATTCAAGCCATGGAAATGACTAAGGATTTATTTTGTAGCATGACAGGTTTTGTTAAAAAAAAAAAAAAAAAAAAAAAGGATTATTCAGCAGCAAGATAGCATCCAATGAAGCCAATAGAAGCCATCGAAAAGCCCAGAGTTCAGATCAGGACTTGCTTGTTGTCTGTCACTTTCAGAAGTCCAAATACAAACATGCAGAGAAAAATTTCTAAATATAATTTCCTACTCTAAAAAATCTACTTTAAAAAAGGGACTACACCAGAGTCTCTGCAGCTTGCTTTTCTTCTCTTCTCCTTTCCCAGGGAGTCCTGACTTCTTGCAGCACTTGACAGAGTAGGAGACATGGGTTCTAGCTCTGGATCTAGACACTGTGTAACCTGAGGTGGTCATTGTACCACCCTGACTCTCAGTTTTCTCATTTACAGAATGAGAGTATCTGCCTATATGCTTCCTAAAGAATTTCTGCCATTTTTAAAAACCATATATTCTACTCAGATAAAAACCACACTGGCTTGTGAGTCTGATTAGACCTTGAGAGCAAAGGTTATTGTACTAAGGAACGCTCTTCATACTCCCAAACTTCCATTTCCTTCGCTGCTACTGCACTGAGTCACCATTCAGGGACATGGCAGGGCGTGTGTGTGTGTGTGTGTGTGTGTGTGTGTGTGTGTGTGTTGCAGGAGAATAAGTAATTAAACAAGACTCACTCCCAGCAGTCTACAAAAGGAGAAACAGAGACGTGATCATTTTAGGGGAACTGGGGAGTGGGATTCTTGGTTTTCTCCTAGAAATGGTTCTCTTTTTGCTCATTACGTTTTTGGTGGGAGGCGTTGGCGGAAGGGCAATTCCCTGCAATCAGTGTTTAAGTGAATGTTTGTCCCAGTGTGTGACACCACGCTGTCAGCAAGCAGCGGGGAGCTGTGGAGTTGTTACTACATTTGATTTGACTGCCAGTAGGAAGCTTCATTTCTACCAACTGTTAGTTGCTCGCTCAAAGAATCTTCTCTTCATTTTTGAAGTGATTTTTCCCCCTCTCTTCTATTTCTTGTTCCTTGATACGTCGGAAGCCCAAAGGCCATGTGGATATGTAAGAGGTAACTTTAGTTCTTGGCCCCTAAGCTTGTCAGATCTGAGAATCTGTATGTAAGGGACCCATGCAAACTGATCAGTGTTCCTCGTCTCTCATTTAGCTTCTCCAACATCTGAAGATTGTGTTTTAATTCAGACTCCCTAGACCATCCCAAGGTCGACCCAGGTATAAAATGATTCTGTCACATTGTGGCCATGTCTTTATATACTGTAGGGTTTATTTTAGCTAACAGAACAGGTATTTCTGCAGCCCTTATTCAGCGAAAATAAGTGTTGTCATTCACCTTTTCGTGAAATTTTGTTGAAATCCGTGCCAGTTTTGGTGACTGCTTCTGGCACCTTTAAAACATTTTTCTGATTTGGTAACTTTGGTAATTAGGAGTCTCAAATCGTGCATCTGACAACAACTTGTGACAATGAAAAGCATCTTCAGAAAAACACGAAAGAATATGCATGAGTGAAAAGGATGAGAAAAAAAGAAAAAAGAATCCCTGAGAGATATTACGAAAATTCAGGCTGAATGAAAAAGTAATTAACACTAAAGAGCTAAAACTGTAATTAAGAAAAATTTCATTAAGGGGAGGCAGGCGAGCCTGCTTTTCTAAATATGACAAGGTGCTGTGTAAAAATAAAATAGAAGCAGGTTTCGGTTAGTGGAGCAGGAAAGCCATGTCTTTAACCAGATCAAATTCTCGAAATTGGCTGTCAAGACAGGATTGTTGTGATTTATACCCGTCTATCAAGTGCACGAATGAGAGACAGAGAGAACAGAGGCAAGCTGCTGTCGCTTCCATTCGCAAAGAACCTTTAATTTCCACAGCACCATCTGTTACCAAATCTAATTCACATTCCCCCTTAATCTGGTTTAGTTCCATAATACTAATTCTTCCCCAACCTTTATGAACACAAACCACACAAAAACATAACAAAAACAAAACAACAAAAAACAGGCTTTGGTTCTTGATGGGTGAGAAATTGAATATTACAGAGTTAAGGTGTTAAGGCTCTGGTGACTTATGTGAAGCAGACTCTCTTCCATTAAAACGTATTCCTGGTAAGGGGATTTGTTTTCAGCCAATGTGGAGATATGAAACTATTCATATTTGGGGTAAAAAAAAAAAAAGATGATATAAAAGTAGGCCGGGGACATGAAAGCAGAGATTGTCACAAAATACAATTGTTGTCAAGTTTAGTCACTTTCAGAACTGGCTATAAAATAACTTTGTCATAGCTTTCATATAGAGAAAGGCTGAAATTGTATTTTTGGTAAGGAAACTTGAGAGAGTGATGTATATATTCAGAAAGAGTAGAGGAGAGGAGGGTTGGGGCAAAAACCTAGGAGAAATCGAAATGAAAAACAATTATATATATCTTAAAATAAAGAGATGCATATGGGTAAACACACATTAACTCCCCTCAATCTAAGATTCTATTAGCACATCCTTTTGATTCACCATTGCTTCTACTCTTAGCCAATATAATAACTGGCATTCGCAATAATGAGTCTGCAGAGCTATAAAATTAGAAAGTGCTTTCTGCATCAGAGAAAGATTAAACTATGCTCAGTAAAGATTTAGTGTTAAATGTATTTTATTGCTTTCCAAGTCTGTGGGAATTTGTTATCTCTAAAGGCAATAGTACATAAAGATCCACAGGCATCCATTACAAAATGTAAAAAAGGTACCATGTGAATACTGGGGTGAGTTTTGATTACATACTTAGTCAACTGGCTCACTACCTAAGTTTTCTACGACCATTATAGGAATTATCCTTTTGTTCTTTAATCCAGTATTACCGAACACTAGCTAGGTTATATAATACCATTCCCTTAGTTTCAGAAATAACTGGAGACTGTGATATAAAATTTATATTTATCACAGGTCTGATTATTACCCATAAATACATTTTTATAGAGAAGACTTTAACAAGTAAAGTCCATAGCTGAAGTGATAGTATCTTAATACCCAATTTTTTAAAAATCAAAAATGTTGTGATTGAGATTGGTAAGAAAAAATTCTCATTTTTCTGATTAATTAGCTATACAGATAATTTCAACTATTAGACGTAATAAAAGTCTGATTTTTAAGAGATTTGGGAGATTCTGAAAGGAGATGAACTGTTTTACTACACTGAAACAAACAAAAAACTTGAGACCTGAATAAATATGCCTACACACACAAATATATTATCTATATACTTCCTATAAAAACATCAATGGATGTCATAAACAAATGTAACTGATTAAAGATTATACAGATTGTAAAATATAAGGCAACACTCAAGATTTTCATTATTCAATAAGGAATATGCTAATTCAGATATCCCTAAATTATAATATGTATTCTATAATTTTTAGAGTTTCTATTTCAGTTGCAAATTAAAGAAGATTTTCAGTTCTTCACACACATAAGAGAGACTAAAATTCATAAGACCGACAACAATAAATGCTGAGGAGGATGTGCAACAACTAAAAATCACACGTGTTGCCAGCAGGGTATAATATGACACAACCTCACTGGAAAAAAAAAAAAAAAAACATATTTGGAAGTTTCTAATAAAGTTAAATGGGCACCATATCACAGCAATTCCACTCCTAGATATTTACTACAAGTGAAAATATATCCCCACAGAAAGAACTGTTTAGGAATGTGAATCTCAGCTTTATTTATAATATAATATTAGCCACAAGCTGAAAACAAATCAAATGTCCATCACTAATGAACAAATAAAATGCGAAATACATATACTTGTGTGTGTGTGTGTGCGTGCGTGTGTGCTCAAAGGAATCCTAGTCAAAGATAAAAAGAAACAAACTGTGATAAATACAATGGCATGGCTATATCTTAAAAACATCCTGGCTAAGTAAAAGAAGCTAGATGCAGAAGAATACATACTCTAACATTCTGTGACATTTCAGAAGGAAAACTAATCATCAAAACAGAAATTGCAGTGGTTTTCTGGAGCAAGGAGTGGGGATTGCCTATAGAGGAACACAGGAAAATGTAAAATTACAGGCAAAACCCAGTTCAAATTCCAGATTTTTATCTCTTAAGTCAGCTCTTTCCTTAAGTAAGGCCTGCACTGAAAAATATTCTACTGACTGAATAAGGTGCTTTTCACATTCTGTTTTTTAAAAACTTATAAAATCCTTGCAACTGTAAACATAACATAAATGCATCCATGTGCATATTTTGAAAGAAAAGAAAGCTAAACTGCTTTCATTCACCATTTTCTTCCCTCAAAATATTTCCAATAATAAAATGGCTTTAGGAAATATGCAATATGATAGCAGTCATAATGTGTCAATATAAGTCAGTCAAGGTAGGCTTAAAATTTTTCTTTGTTTGGTTTGGTTTGGTTTTTGTAACAAGGAATTAGGTGTTATGAAATATAGAATAAAGAAAAATGTAGGATTTAGTAAGTAGGAATAAGAAAAAGAGGATAGTCATTTGATTTTTTTAAATATGGTTAAGCTACAAGTATACATATACAAAGTACACAGTATTAGGGAGAAAAATATCGCATATAAAACCTGAGAGGTAAAATGATACATTTCAAAAGAAATGTATAATTTCTGAGAGGCTAACAGGAAAGCAAACTTGCATAGCAACTTCAATAAATTTAAAAATTATTTCATGACCAATTTGCCAAATGCTTCTGATGTAGGGACACCTAGATGACTTTCCTTAGCAGGAAGGGAAATATATCATAGAGCGCATTTATTGCCTTCTTTAACTTTCACACACACAAAGGTTACGGCATTTAGTATTAAGGAGAAACAATATAATTATACAGCTAATTCATATTTTCCTGAAAACGGGTTTCTGCATATTAATAAAACTCTGTGTTTTAATAAAACCCTGAAGACAAATCTGGCCAAGTTCACCATTCAACACTTTCAATGGCTCTATACATGCTACAGGATACCAGATCCCTTAACCAGGGTGTCCAGAACCAGCCTTCCTTAAGCTGACGTGGCCTTTCTCTTCAACCTCAGCCTTGTATCTTATACCATCATGCATGGTGTAACAACACGTCAGTCAACAACAGGCCATAAATATGACACTGGTCCTGTAAAATTATAATGGAGCTGAAAAATTCCTATCACCTAGTGACGTCATAGTGCAATGCATTACTCACATGCTTTTGGTGATGCTGGTGTAAACACATTGCACTGTCAGTCATATAAAAGTACAGCACATACAATTATGTACAGTAGGTTGTATTGATAATGATAATAGACGAGTACGTTACTGGTTTATGTATTTACTATACTTTTTAATTATTATTTTAGGAAAAAAGTTACTTGTAAAACAGCCTCAGGCAGGTCTTTCAGGAGAAGACAGTGTTGTCATAGGAGGTGACAGCTTCATGCATGCTGCTGCCCTCAAGACCTTCCAGTAGGACTGGATGTGGAGGCGGAAAACAGTGAAATTGATACTCCTGACCCTGTGTAGGCCTAGGCTAGTGTGTGTATGTGTGTGTGTGTGTCTCTTAGATTTTAACAAAAGAGTTTAAAAAGAAAAAAATCTTAAAAATAGAAAACTCTTACAGACTAAGGATATAAAGACAAAAAATCTTTGTACAGCTGTACAACATGTTTGTGTCCAAAGCTAAGTGATATGATAAAAAGAGCAAAAAAGTTGTTTAAAATTTGAGCAGTTTATGGCTAGGTATGGTGGCTCACGCCTGTAATCCCAGCACTTTGGGAGGCCAAGGCGGGCAAATCACCTGAGTTTAGGAGTTTGAGACCAACCTGGCCAACATGGTGAAACCGCATCTCTACTAGAAACACAAAAATTAGCCAGGCGTGGTGGCAGATGCCTGTAATCCCAGCTACTCGGCAGGCTGAGGCAGGAGAACTGCTGGAACCTGGAGGGCGGAGGTTGCATAAGCCAAGATCGTGCCACTGCCCTCCAGCCTGGGTGACAGAGACTCCGACTCCGACTCAAAAAAAAAAAAAAAAAAAGAGCAGGTTATATAAAGTAAAAAAGTTACAGTAAGCTAAGGCTAATTTACTATTGAACAAAGAAAATTTTAAAATAAATTCAGTGTCAGTGTACAGTGTTTATGAAGTCTAGTAGTATACACTAATGTCCTAGGCCTTCACATTCACTCACCCTCACTCACTGATTCACCCAGGGCAACTCCCAGCCCTGCACATCCAGTCATGCTAAGTGTCCTCTACCAGTGTTCCATTTTTTAATCCTCTTAAATGTATTTTTGCTATACCTTTTTATGTTTAGATATGTTTAGATATACAAATACTTACTATTGTGTAACAATTGCCTACATTATTCAGCACCAAAACATGCTGTAGACATTTGTAGCCTCTAGGTTATACCACACAGCCTAGGTGTGTAGTGGGTTATCCGATCCGGGTTTAGGTAAATACACTCTAGGATGTTCACATAAGGAGATTGCCTAACGATACATTTCCCAGAACATACCCTCATAGTTAAGTAACACATGACTGTATACATGCAACGCTTAACGCTTTGTAAGTCCCCATGCTAACAAGCTTTTCACACTGCTTTTCCTTCTCTCTGGAATTTAACCCTCTTGCCCTGGACTCCACTTTCTGTACAACTTCCATTCATCAGTAAAAGTTCAATTGGGTTATTTCCTCAGTAAGGCTTTCCTCACACTCCTTCTTTTTGGTGTTCCCATAATACTATGAGCCTGTTTCTATAATTGCAGTTAACATCTTTTCTGTGTGTGTAATCAAAAAAA